>NW_019384748.1:0-10927 GCF_000671375.1 Centruroides sculpturatus | reverse complement strand
CGTTTAAAGCACATAAAATCATATTAAAATATATACATTTACAAGTATGTATTGTATTTACAGTACATGCATTCGTAAATTTAGATTACTTTTTTCTGTACTATATTAAAAACTAAAATTTATTTGTTTGTAAGCTTAAAATATATCCTTATTAACCATATATTATTAAAAATGCATTAATAAATAAAATACAGAACCGGGAATGGTAATTTATGGTTTAGCCTAGTGACAAGTAGATTCGGAGACAAGTAAATTCGACTTACGTCGCTTTCCTGGAACCAATTACCGACGTAAGGCGAGGTATATCTGTATTTGTTTTTGTAATGTGGTTCTGTACTTCTGGTATTTACAGTTTAGCTTGTCTGTGCATCATGTTCTATATTTCTGTGTGCATTGTACTTAAATATTATACTTTAAATGTTCTAGATTATTATTTTTTCTGTGTTGTAGTTCTGTTTTTATATTGTGAAAATGAATTAACAAAATACAAGAAAATTATGTAAAAAATGTAAATTACTGTTATAAAGCTGTCTTCTTTTAAATACCAAGATATTATCTTTTCATTCATTTTTATTATATCTGTGCAACAGTAGCTTAAGATATATATTAAGTTTTTAGAACTTGTATGGATCTTATTGAATTTAAAAGATCAAAAGAATTACAATAGAACTTATTAATTTATTTATATTTTTGTTTATTAGAAATTTATTAGATTTTTTTAGAAATCTAATTAGATAAATGTTTATTCATACTCTTGTCATTGAGTTTATGTGCTTATAATTGTACAATATAAAATTATATATATTTTTTGCATGGAAACAACATAATTTAAAACACATTTTGGTGTTTCAAAATAAAATAATTTTTATCTTTATAAGTTAATTATTGTAATATTGTGAACCATTCTATTATTTATGTTTGAGATAAACTACTTTTTCAACATTTCTAAAATAATAGCTTTATAAAAATGAATGCAAAGATATTTGAAAATAAATTATTAGAACAGTTTTGATTTTTTTTTTTGAGAGTCATTACAAGTTACTTGTTAAATAATAGATATTATCATGGTATGATTTTATAGTTGTGAAAAATTAATGCAAATTCTTATATTATTTATAATTTAACTATACAAAACATTTTCTGAATTTTCTTGTGCCATAAAGCTCTAAATCATATATACCATCACTATTAACATAGAAACCAGAGTGCCTGTTGTTCTAATATTTTTAATGATGATGATGATAATATTAATGTATTGTTAAATATAATGTATTGTCGTCTAACTTGTGCACAAATTATTAAAATATTTGATACAATTAGAACACATAAATTCAGTTTAAAACTATCTTATTTATAATAGATGAAAATTTAAACAATGAACATAATAATGTGAGGTCTATCGACAGCTTCACATGGTGAAGGTTCCTTTCTTACAGTTAAAGACAAGGTTACTCACTGTTCTCACTGTTTAGTCAGGATGATGTGAGAGGATGGACCATATGGGGGCATGGTGGCAGATACGAAGACATACAGTTTGATGACTGAACCAACATTTATTGTAACAGAGTATGCTTACAATTTATGGTCACTTTGAAACTGTTTGAGGGTAGAAGGGAACAAACTCCAACTCCAGTCCCCCATTGTGAAGAGTGAAGATGAGCGGAAAAGTCCAGTTTACTCTATCAATCCTTCTATTGGAGACAATTGGCTCCAGGCACTGTTTGGTTTTGCAATGGAAGAAAGTCCTTGCAGAGGTGCTCAGTAATGTTTGTAAGAAAGGATTGGGTTATCAGACTCAAAGGACCTCATATCCTTGAGAACATGAGTTTTTATACATTTTGCCCCTGAATTCCAAATTTGAATTGGTCATGATCTACTGCTTCTCCCATCCCAGTTGATCCCTGATCTTTTGCTATGGCCTGAATTTGATTTGCAGATGTGATGACCATCCCTTTCTTCCCTGATGCAGACCTGTTCTCTCCAAAGGGATTTGGTTACACTTCCTGGAACAATCACCTGCAAATTAGTGAAAGTGGCAATTCTCTTTCTTTTCAGAGAGGATGCTACTGTTTTTACAAGGTCCCCAGCTACACTTCTATTGAATGAAGTATTTAGTTTTTCACTTTTGACCAGCTATTAGGTGTCAAACAAAGGTTTACATCACTATCACTTCCTTTTGCTTATGCAAACATTGAACAGGAAATGTGACAGATAAGTTTTATAACATTGAATTCCTTCATTTCCATTGACTTTGTGTGAAGGATATATTGCTCGAATATTGACATCAATTCAGCAGTTACATTCCTTGCACCATTGGGGAAGGTCTAGACCTCACAACAATTGAGAACTTTGATCACTAGTTCTAGTATAATACATGTTAATCTTTACTTCATTTAATTTTGGTAATGTTTTGCCAGTTACAATCAAATATTTATTTTTTTGTTATTGTATAGTATAAATATATACAGTAGCCACTATAATTAGTACAACACTTGGAAATGTAAACCAAGTTTTCAATTTGAAGCCCTATATCAGATCAAATATAAAGCAAGAATAACTAAGCTTACATCATCTGAAAGTAAATTTAATGAGGAATTAAACTAAATTAAGTTTTTGAAAACACTTTATTCTTTGTCATATATTAGATAAAATTATTATGAAAGTACAAATAACAATGAATTTATTAGAAACATTTCACTGGTAAACATGAAGTTACATAATGAAAAACTAGATTTTTAAAGCAAATTAATATTTGGAGATTGAGGGGTCAAGGCAATTTTTGGGTATTATACTACTAAAATCACTGTTGAACACATCTTGCAAAACAAGGGGAATTATCCATAAAGGTAAAATTATTGTGAGGGAAAAGCTCAGCTGCAGAAAACAGCAATTTCCACTCCAGTATTTCAGCATATTTTGCACCATTCATTGAGCCCTGGACAATGCACATCTGGCAATCACACCTGACATGCAAGCTCAGATCATGTTTAGAGGATATTTGATGGTAGGAACATTAAGGCAGGAATGAACTCTTTGTTTGGTTGTTGGCAAACCTATGTGCTGTCATATAGGAAATTGAGAAGAGTCTCATCACCCCAAATGATTTTCCTCCACTATTCCACAGTCCAATTTTTGTGCTGTTTTGCCCTTCAACATGTCAATAGCATTGTTTGGTAACCAGTGGTTTTCTTTGAGCTTTACAAGCTTCCAGGCTTCCTAGGCAATAAAGGGTTAAGTCAACATGAAACTGTGCATGCACTAATTGTAGTTTTCTGACTTCTGGCATTGGAGTTTATCACAATTCAGGCACTGATCAGATAGTGACAGCTGTCGCAAACTTCAATCCTTCCAAGATGATGCAATTCTTTTTTGATCTATATGTTGTCTATCGGCAACCTCATCAGTAGCTTTGTATCTTTTGAGAGTTCTCAAAACAGATCAGGCTGAAACTTTAAAACAGTAGCAATATCTCGATAACTGTGGCCTTATTCTCTTCAAAAATAGCTATGTCCATATTCTCATCAGTAAGACCTTTGTCTCTTAACACGACAAATGATGAATGAGAGTAAGTGTCTTTAATTTATATCTAAAAGGAAAGTTATAGCTGTATTCCATGCTTTACATTTATTGGTTGCTTGTACTAACTAGTACAAAACACTAGCATTTGCTTGGACAAATTGAACTTAAAATGAAAACATAAATGACAGTTAGTTCAATTTTGTTTTTTTCCCCCATCTTTTTTTTATGTCTAGTTTTCAATCCGAAATATTCTTCATTAAATTTGCTTTCTGATAGTACATAACTCTTTTGTTTTCATTTTTTTATTCAACACAAAAGCAGGGAACAGAAACACAAGTTTTCCTGAAGTGTGCACTATTTATGGCAGCTATTGTACATCTAAAATGAGCAAAGGTTTATTTAAGATTTTATTGCTGTACATGCAAATTTATAGTATTAAACGATGAATTGTAAATAAGAGATTGTTACTTAATTGATATAATTACATACTTTCAAACTAGAAAATTTTTGCAAATGCTAGAAAATAAAAATTATTTCTTAAAAACTCAGAATTATACGGGGTGGCCAAAGAAGTCATTTGCCAAGTGAGGAATGAAGACATATTGAAAATTAAAGATGAAAGACACAATAAATGACTTTAATTATGTTTAATACAGTTTGTGACAGGTGGGTTGAGACTAGTTTTGAATTTGGAGTGTTGTATACCACAATACTCATCAACACCCTTGTTTAAAGTGTTATCCACAAATCGAATACAGTGTTGTATTTGTGTGGAACTTCACATGTTACTGCTACTAGAGTCTTGTGTGGACTGTTGTGAAGAGTGGTACCGAGTCATTATTGCACCTGAAACAAGAAGGTGGTTTGCTCCATTTGGCAAGCGACTTTTTGGCTACACTATATATACATATACTACCCTGATTTCAATAGCAGAATATTAACAACGTGTAATTTCATTGTAAAAGATTCTTTTATTTATATATTTATAATTTTTCTTTATTTAATGTACAAGATAAGTAGAAAAACACTTCTTGAACATAACTAACTATAAAAGTATTACAGTTATTTTTCACTTCTGTTATTCTTTCTCTCATCTTCAGGTATATATTAAAGTACTGTCACATATTGGATTCTTTGATTATTTACTGTTCTAAATATTGTATTTATATTTATTTTTGACATTTGATAGTTCTCCATTACAGTTATGGCTGTAATAAACAAAAATTTTCTTTATTCTTAACATTTTTGCCAATTAAATTTATATATTTACACATTTATGTAAAAATAGTTAAGGTTTGTTTATTGTTGTAAATTATTATTTTTTTCATCTATATTTGTATCAAAATTTTGTTAAGCCAAGCATTTTAAAATACAGAAACTTGCCCAAAAGTCTAAAAATAATGTATCAACAGAAGCATTACTTACGAGACTTTTGACTAATTTATGCTTTGAAAACTTGAAGTAGTAACAGATGTCCAACACAATAAATGAGACAAACCTTGAGAAATATTCTAGGAATAGATGGGAGAAAGTAGAACAATCATAAAGTATTAATTTTAAGAAACAATCAATTTTTGCCAAAATAGGTTAATGTGCATCTTCCTATTTATTGAATTGCAATTAAAAATATGAAATCTTTTTATTCTAGGAATTTATTTTAATACATTTAATGGAACAAAGTATTTAATGTTGCTTGCTTTTTAGAAATTAGTGTGTAATTTTAGCCAAATCTTTCTGAATTTTTAAAAACCATAATTACATTTTAATAAATTATTTAAATAATTATTTTAAAACAGTTTTGTAAGTAAGATATAGCTATGTTCTTATAATAGATAAATAAATATATGATTAAGTTGAAAAATACTTGATGTATTGTAATTATCTGTATGCTTCATTGAACCATTTTATATAACTTTCATAAAAATGTTTTCAGAATTTGTTCTAAATTATACTTCTTAACATGGAGTGTATTGACAGTTTTCATTTCTACACTCCTCAAGAGTGAAATCACAACACCACAAAGGAATGTGCATAGCTACATGAAAATTTCAGGACTGGTTGAGATGATAGACATATGCAAATGATTAAGTTTAAGTACACATCGGGACATTTTCAAAGATTGGACGTAGGTCCAGTCTTTGCTTCCAGAACTATTACATGACATTTAATTAGTAATTAGTAGTGTTTATTTAGCCCGATATAATCCAGCAATTATTTGGTGCTACTAGTAGAAATATTGTATATATTATTTCAATAAAATGATGTCAATGCTTCTTGCATGTATATTTACAGTAATTTAAAATCTCTTTAACAGTTCAAATTTTTTATTATCTTTTAATAATAATCTGTAATTAAATTATTATTGTTTTACATAGCAATAATCTACAGCATACCAAATATTAAGATTTTAATCAGTGTTTTAATTTTTATAGGAGTAAGAGATTACATTCACGTTATGGACCTAGCGGCAGGACACGTTGCCGCATTAACTAAAATGATGGATAATAATTTCTTTGGGTGCAAGGTAATTTTTTAGATTTTATTATTTTTATTTCTAATTTAGTAGTATTAGATTTTTGTTTCTAATTTTAACAAAACAACATTAATATTTAATGGTATAATATGTAATACACTCTTAAAATCTGAACAAATTAATGATAAAGATATTTGAATTAGTAGAAAATTTGTCTTTCCAAAACTAAGAGAGGATTTTCAAATGAAATTTGAAATATAATAGCATTATTTAAAATTGATAGCATATTTTAAATGAGTAATATTACATTATAAAATCATTAAAGATGTCATTCATAAAGTAGAAGCAAGCAAAAATGAATGATTTTTTAATATAAACAAAACATTAACTTTTGTTTGTTTCTATTTGAAAAGTGACAAGAAAAGCTATAGATAAGTGTTTCTATTTGAGAAAGTCTGAAGAAGAACTATTCAAGTTTTCAAGTGTTCTCTCTGGATGTTGGTTTGAAATATTGAGTGTTCAGATGACAGAATATGTACTACAGTTAAAATAAAATTTGAAAGTTGTGCTAACTCTTTACAAAAACTTACAAAATATATTAAATTTGTCAGTGTGAATTTATATATTACTATAAATGGATGTTGAAAAATAAAAATTTAACAAATATATACTTTTTTCATACTTAAGTAACATAATTTTAAATAGTTTAAATTTTTTTTATATGGTAATATTTCTTAACCAGTAATATTCATGCAATAATTCATATATGACATGTTTAAGTGATATATAATTAAAGATTATTGTAAAGATACTGTTTGCATCAAATATATTTACAAAAAAATACAATATAGTTGTTTTAGTTATAAATCAAGTTTACATAATGGGAATATGGGTATTTGGGTTCAGTTTACAAAAGAAAGCTTTTTTTTAATTGCGGCATATCAGAAATAACATCAGAATTTACCATAAATCTAAATCAGATTTTTGGGCAATATTTAAGCTAATTTTTAATTAATCAAATAATGTAATTTAACATAAAAGTAAGTGGACATGTCATCATCTAATATTCAGATTAATCACATGAAATTAATTTTGAATTTTAATTAAATTTAGAAAATTTTTAATTATTTCATGTGAATGAAACTAACTATATTTAGCATTTTCAATTTATAAAATTTGCCAGATGGTAATTTTTATATTAATTAAAATTGGATCTAAAGTTTGTTGAAACATCTTTTTTATTCATTTTCACTTTCTGGATTACATCTCACCCCTATCTGATCTTTCCTTTTAGGCTTCTTGGTCATCAGTTTAAAAGCTCACTTAAAATGTGAAAAATATATCCAGTTAAAAAAATAAAAATACTTTTTTAAAAGTTGAAACTAAATAGATGGCTTTTTTTTCCATTTATACACATTAGGATTATACTGTTGCTTGAACTTTTATCCATTGAAAGAAGTGCTGGTAATATGTGGTTTTTCAAGCTGTTCCCTGGTAATGAATTTTTGTAAAATATTTTTAATTTATAAAATTTACCAGAAGGTAAATTTTAAACTTTGGTAACTGAGTAGCCTTAAATGGGTAATTTGGGTCATGGCAGGATTATTCTGGAATGTGAAAACGAATAAAATATTGATAGACTTTGTCTTCAATTTAAATTATATTTAGCATATTTTTATTACAATATGGCATAATATTGTAATAATCAAACATAACTTGGAACTTTGGAATTTAACAGACTAGCAGAGCTTTTAGTATAAAGAAATAAAAGATGATAACCATTACATCTATAAATGTAAAATTATAATTAATTAATTATCATCGTAAATGTAAATTAAGACTTCTGATACAAAAATTTTATGTGAAAAATTTTAGAAATATTTTAATAAATCTATTTAAAATTGGGTGACTTTTATTTTTTTTATATTAAATGGGTTTATATATGACTATAAAACTACATTAGCAAACACTGATGATAGAATGTATAATTATTCATTGATTCACACGAATATTACCTGTTAAAGAATAATCATTATTATATTTATAACTCCAATTCAATCGAGCTAATAAAGAGGCAAATTGAAGATATACCAATGTCAATGTTTATTGAATCAATTAAATCAAGCAGTGAGGAGATCAGACAATGTGCAGGTCAGATATAACATTGAATTGCCAGATGTTGTCTACCCTCATTCGTACTCTGGAGGTTCCAGCCACAAGAGTACCAGAATAAAATAGAGAGAGTTAACAGAAAGGGAATAGAGCCATAAAATGGTCAAATCAGGAAAAAATAGCAATCTCAAGCACAATAGGACTAACAATACTGAAAAGGAGATGAATTGAGAAATATCTTAGAAATAACGATCTTAGTCACAAAAGTTTTGGAATACAAGAGTTTAAGTTGAATAAGTGATAAGGTTAAAATATAATTTATTCACATTGATTATTGTAATTACATTAAAAATAGTTAAATTATTTTAACATAGTCAACAAATATAGCAGTAGCTAAACTTTAAAATTACTCAACTAATGACTAAGAAATAACAAGAAATTTTCAATATTAGAAACAGTATGATGTAATTTAATTACATCACACTGTTTCAGTATAATCTTACTGAAATAATACAGATATTACCCTCTTATATAGCAACTCTGCATGAATATGCCAGAATAATAATAAAAATTATTACTGTTTTTTTTTCTACTGCTTAATATTTGATCTTAGAGAAATGCCACTATAAATGATTAACTAATAAAGTTTAAAACATATTCAGAAAGCTTATCGTCATTTATCAGCACACTTTTACAAGAGCTATATATTATAAAATATTAAAAGAATTTTGTTTTTGTAGCTTGAATTAAATAGAGATTTATTAGATCAGTTAATTTCATTGTATCTCTGAAACATTAACTGGATTGCCACATGGTAAGACTTCACCGTTTGGCTATGGAGATTCAAGATTTGAACCTCATGCTTTCTCATTATGGATAATTTAGATTGGAGCATTGTTTTCCATTTTGGTCTTCTCTGTAGATTGGACTACTGCAATAATTGAAAATTGCACCTAGTTGCACGGCATGCCAAATGTCGTCCATCGATCGTCGTCGTCATCCGTAGAGCATTGAGCATAGTCTATTATTAACTAAATTGAGATTGACATTAATTTTATTTGATTCATTTTACATTATCACCCAATTATTCGGTCATTTCTCTGAATAAATTTTATTTTACTATTAAATTACATCAAAATTTTCAATTATAATTTCCATTAACTTTTAATTTTTTCCATAAAATGTAGTTAATTATCTATATCTAACCAAATTCTCTTCAATACAGAAGTGACCTATATTTTCTGGAAATAACTTGTATTGATTATGTATTTAAATTTTTTTTTAAATGATTAAATATTAAATTGAACTAAACTGTTAGGAATTAACTGTAACATGCATGAAATATTTTTAAGCGTAACCAAATAATATTTTTTAGTTTTAGTTATGAAAGACTTAGATTTTGTATTTTTGATTTTGCTTGCAAAAATGGATATATTTTATCAGTAAGTTTTTAATGATAATATTGACATTAATTGTATCAAGGAATGAAAATTTTTCTTAGAAGGACTGTTTTGCGTAGAAGTTTTGATGATTTATATAATCAAAATTGAATAAATTACTTCTTAGAATGAAACATTTCTACTTTATATTGAAGTGAATCTTATTTAAATTGATCTACACCTCGTATGCAGAGAGAACTGTTTTCCCAGTTATTTGAATAACTCGTCATACACTTATCCGGAATTGGGGCCAAAATGGTATTGATTCCTTTAAAATTTTCACAAGGAAATTATGGAATTTAATCCCTATAATTAAATTTTCATCCCTATAATCTGGCACAGTTATAGCTTGCTCAACCAAACCAATTTTGGATAAATTAAGTGTAGATCGCTATTAAAAAATAATGGAAAGAGAGGTGAATTAATTTATTAAAGTTTACATAATTTGCCTGTGTGTATAATAAATAAATTTTCAACCTCATTAACTTGAAAAATATTGGCAAGTTTTTAAATTAGTTCTGTATCATTGGAATTCTTTTTCTAAATGAGATTCTTTGTAAAAAAAAGAAATTATTAAATAATTATATTTCGTACGCTTGGTCTATATAGCATGGTTACATTTTCAAATTATAAGCAACATCCCAAATTGTATTCATTGATACATAAACAATGGGCATGTTCTTAAAAACTGTGGCTCAAGTATAAGATTATCTTACTCTCAAGACTAAACTAAACACATATTACTTGCATAATTTCTAATGACATTTTTTTAATGGTTTATCCGTACTTTGTTTGATACTTATAAATCTTTACGTGCACGTATCTATAAAATACTTAAATGAATTGGTAAAAAACAATATTACTTCATACATATAAAATTTAATACGTTATTTAATTAATATACAGGCTTATAATCTTGGCACGGGTTGCGGATACTCCGTGTTGGACGTGATTCATAACTTCGAAAAGGCGACGGAGAGAAAAATTCCCTACAGGATCGTGGGAAGACGTACGGGAGACGTGGACAGTCTGTATGCCGATCCGTCGATAGCCAAACAAGAACTAAAATGGGAAGCCAAGAGGGACTTGTTACAAATGTGTAAGAACATTTTATTTTATTTTATACAAATCAGACGCGCGGACGAATCAGATTTGATGTTACATTTTCGGTTTTTAAATGTGCTTTTGTAGGTGTTGATACTTGGCACTGGCAGTCAATGAATCCCTTAGGATTTTCTTCCCCCGAATCCGAGAACAAAATATCCTAGACATTGGGGAGGAAACGATTTTATACCACATGCAATTATTATAATTTCGTGCATAATAATTGCATAAACGTTAATTTAATAAGCAAAAATATTATTAACTATTCGGTACTAGTCAT
>NW_019384747.1:566736-567228 GCF_000671375.1 Centruroides sculpturatus | reverse complement strand
TAAATTTATATTATTTGTACTAATACAGTAGGACCTCCATTATCCAAATTTTCAATTATCTGGATTGTTCAAAATAAACAAAATTTTTACGAATTTGCTGATTTGCACTTGGCGAATTACGACACTGTTCATGTATGTGATGGAATGCATAACTTTTTTTGTTTCTACAACGTCTCACCCGGCACAGTGGTCGTAAACTCTTAAATTTATTTTACGTAGTAATAAAAATATAACTTGACATACGTACAGTAGATCCCCCTATAAGATAGTAAATACGTTCTGTTCTTTATGAATCAATTTTGTAGGAATCATAGTTTACGGACTACGGCTGTTTGAAAGGTTTTCTTTCATAAAATTAATCGATTCTAAACTAATTCGACTCAACATTTCCAAAATACGTATATTTTTTTGAAAATAATCCGTATAAACTACGTTATAAACAAAAAATTGTAGGATTGCTTACCGAGTGTGTACCGTTCGACTACGCCCGTT
>NW_019384747.1:556570-566588 GCF_000671375.1 Centruroides sculpturatus | reverse complement strand
AAAAAATATTTTTATAACGAATTATCTGGAGAAAATATTAGCGATGATGATTATGATCATGCAAAATTAGTTTGGAAAAAATTTCGTTGTAAAAATTTTAAAGATTATTTAAAATTATATCAATATGTTGACACTTTATTACTAGCTGATATATTCCAAAATTTTAGAAAATTAAGTTTAAAATATTATAATTTAGATCCAGTATATTTCATAACAGCTCCAGACTTAACATGGAATTGTGGATTAAAAATGACAAAAATTCAACTCGAATTATTTAAAGATATTAATATGTACCTTTTTATTGAACAAGCAATTCGCGGCGGAATTAGCCTAACTTCGAAAAGATTCGCGAGGGCCAACAATCCTCTAATTCCAGAAACCTATGATAAAAATCAACGACATAACTATATTATTTCGATAGATGCTAATAATCTCTACGGATTTGTGATGAGTTCTTATTTACCTGTAAATAATTTCAGATGGTTATCTGAGGATGAGATAAATGCTTTAGACATTTGTAATATTCCCGATAGGAATAATATAGGCTATATTTTAGAGGTTGATTTAAATTATCCACCAAATGTTCATGACCGCCATAATGACTTACCATTAGCTCCTAATCATACATATATTCCATTCGATTTATTATCAAATTATCAAAAATCGGTATTAACTAAATTAAATTTAAAATATAATAATAATAATAAGAAATTAATTCCAACTTTGTTTGATAAACAAAATTATGTAATTCATTATAGAAATTTAAAATTTTATTTAGAAGAGGGTTTAATATTAACTAAAATTCATCGAGTGCTTGCATTTAATCAAGAACCGTGGCTTAGAGATTATGTATTGTTTAATAATAAAAAACGGCAGGAATCAACGAATGATTTCGATAGAAGTTTTTTCAAGTTAATGAATAATAGTTTTTTTGGTAAGACGTGTCAGAACGTACGCAAGCGTTTAAATTTGAAAACAGCCATGACTGAAAATCAATGTCGAAAGTATTTATCTCACTCAGCTCTCGAAAATTTCCAAATTATTAATGATAATCTCACGATTTTTAAAATGAAAAAAATTAACTTATGTTTGGATAAACCAATTTATATAGGATTTTGTGTATTAGAATTAAGTAAATTGCATATGTATCAAACATTTTATAAAATATTTAAAAATAAATATGGTGAAAATGTGAATTTGTTATATACAGATACCGATTCGCTAACGCTTCAAATTTATACGAATAATTTATATAACGACTTTAAATCATTTCCAGATATTTTTGATTTCAGCAACTACCCTAACACACATGAATTATTTGATGCAAAAATAAAAATAAGCTAGGATATTTTAAAGATGAGATGGCATCTAAACCTATAGTAGAATTTTGTCCATTAAAACCAAAAATGTATTCGTATATTTTTAATAATCAAAATAAAAAACTGCTAAAGGAATTAAAAAATCTGTTGTTAAAACCTTTAATCATGAGAAATATAAAGAAGTTCTTTTTAATACCGAGCTATTGAGACATCAGCAGTATGGTATTAAAAGTAAAAACCATGTTGTAACAACATATCTTCAGAATAAAATATTTCTTTCACCGTTTTATGACAAAAAATTTATTTCTGATAATGGTATAAATGTGATATCGTTCGGACATTATAATTTTTATATTTAAATTCTTCCAGATTCTCTGATATCATCTTCCCCCAATACGGTTACATATTATTGTACAAGAGGAAACGAAATTAAAAAACTTGTTTAATACATGGTGTTTCGAGTAAAACATATCGTTGTTTAAAACAAGCTGTAAATAAAGCTGGATTATTTAAATTACCAAATAATAAGAAATACTTTTGTAAATTTTTTGTATTGACTAACCAAATAACTATGATGTTATGTAATAATAATTTTATAAAATGTAGTTGTTCTAACTGTAATCGTACTTTTTAAAAATGTTGTAACCATGTTTATATATAATAAAACTATATCCTAATACAGAGTTTTTTTTATAGAATTCAAACACATTACACCACTCGAATGGGAAAAGTTTTCGAGTTTACCGATGGACGAAAATAATATCAAACGTTTTAAAAACTATATTAAATGGGGAATTATAAGCCAAAAAACTGATTTAAGCAGAGACTTCATTTCTGAATTTGCTGATAATTTAAACTGGGAGCTAATATGGAAAAATTATATATTNTAAACGATATAATCGTATTTTCTGATGACTGTAATGCCAGATTTTTATTAAAACAACGTGATTATATTAAAAAAGCTGCGATTACGATTTTTAAGCTTAGTGCTTAACATAATCCCTCTTGAATCATTCCTATCACCCCCCCAATAAATCATAAAACGGCGCAGTCCATTTTAAACCAATGGGAGCACAGGTAGAAATGATTGACAGGTGAAATGACGTCACTTACGTGACGTGACGTCACGTCACGATGAGGAAAACCATTTTGCACTCGACAGTACATTCTATCCTTCTACCATGATCGTGATTTGCAGAAGTTTGTGGACATAATGAATAAATACATTTGGTATGATGATATGGCATCACAGTACCTGCTCCAATACATCAGACAATAACTCAGCCACTCTGGCAAAATAGACTTATGTAACAACTGATTGGCTTGGCTTTTAACTTTCTACATATACAAGTGTACATATATATATATAGATATATATATATAGATATATATATATATATATAAGTTTTATATATATATATATATGTATCGCGATATTTCTAAATCATTGATAAAGAAAAAAACTTACATTCTGTTTTTAAAAAAAGGTCCGTGTGTGACGAGATGGTGAAAAAAGAAGTAAGTCTATGAACAAAAATATTGAATAGATGATGGAATGCAGCGAGGGTGCTTTCGGTAGATTAATTAAAGAATGCAGTCCCAAAGCTTAACTTCAGGGGACTGTTTCGGGGGTGTAGTAGAGAAAGATTTTTGTATTATCTACAAATTAGAAATAAGTCTATGAACAAAAAATATTGAATAGATGATGGAATGCAGTTTACTTCAGGGCTGCTTTTGGGTAATTATTTAAAGAAAGCAGTCCCACAACTTACTTCAGGGGGTCGTTTTAGGGTGTAATAGAAAAATATTTCTCCCCAATAATTCTGTTAAGAAATATATTATCACAGTTTGTTTTTCTATACTCGCGATATTAGTAACATCATTGATGATATAATGAAAAAAATATATATAATGAAAAAAAAAACTTAAATAAAATTCGATGAAGAAGAAAATTATATCAATTTTAAAAATAGTTAAATCTTATAAAAACCAATCATATTTTCTTTAAAAACTAGCAACCAGTCGTATATTATCTACAGAGATCAGTAAAATTAACGAAATTAATTAAAAAACGCGGTCCAATAATTCGGTTATATAAGAAATATATTACCATAATTTGCTTGCGTATATTGTATATTCGCAATATCAATCACATGTTCGTTAAAAACTAACAGCCAATCATATTTTTCTTTAAGAACAAATCGTTCTTTTAAATTCAAATCGTATATTATCTGCAGATAAAAATAGTAACATTTTCTCTGTTACCGCTACATCTGACGATAAGGCGGGAAGTTCAAACAAAGAGATAGCATGGGTGTACACGAGTAGGTTAAGGGTATGACTGAAAGAGGGTGCATCGAATTTTTAAAAGTTGTGTTATCGTTTTGTATTATTAAATTCCGTTTTGTATTATTAAACTCTTATACAAAATAAATATAATCTATACTGTATCAGTCTTTATTTCGATATAATTCAAAAAACTTTTTTTAATATTAAATTTATATACTAAAAACATTTTTTTAATATTAAATTTATATACTAATTAATACTAATTCATTTTTATAACCCAAAGTGTATCGATTGTATACTACTCATTTTCCAATGCCGCTGAGCTCACATTTTTATGGGTTCAGCAGAGTAAGCTTAAATTCTGATAATTATTGTATTACATCTATGTTTTTTCCAACAATGATGGCTATAGATGCAAACACCTTCAGAAAGAAATAAAAAAATTATAGGAATTCTTATGTAAAAATATAGAAAAACTGTATTGAAAAAATTGAAGAATTATATGTCATTATTGATTGTGAAAATAACAATAATTCCGTTGAATAACAGTAATTCTATTGTATGATGGTAATTCTATTGAATAAAACAATTTTATTCTATTACGATAAAACATTTATAAGCAAAAATATTGAAATTCCTTAAAGTACAGCTCAGCAAAAGTTAGAAAAAAGCTTATAAATTAAAATAAAAATTTATAAACAATATAATTACAAATACTAAATTTTAATGTTCAATATTCTGTATGAAAAAGTTATCGTAATGTAAATAAAGCTATTTTATGCTACAAATTTAAATAAAAGTTTTCAGTATTGTAACTATAAAATTGAGAAACGTTCATAAATATTTTACTGGCAAATGTTTCATTTTATTACTAATTTACTTGCATGAGATTTTGTGTTCGCTAAATACAAGAAATAATTTGCGTCCTAACTTTCATAACAATTTTTTTTTCTTTTTATTAACTCTTTTACACAAAATTATTCATGTTAAGTTTTTGTTTTAGAATATTTAAATTTTTTTATCGTTTTTCAGATTTTAGTTGCTTTTAAGCAATTAAACATTCAGTTTAATTACTTACACACTGTCTGAGTTTAAGAAATTATTAAACACAGAGAATTTGTCAAAGAAAAACTTATATTTTACGAGCAATTATTTATTGTGACATTGTCACCATGCCAAACTGTAATTTTTCGTAACATCAGTCTAAATTTTTAGTAGTTTTTCGTGTCTGTATGTCATACTTACCCTGTAATGAATATAGAACAGAAATCACGTTATTTCAATTGAAATTTTCCTCTGAAAGCAGTTAATAGATGACTAGCACGACATTATTGTTAAAGAAAGTATGATGTACAAAGGCAATCCACTACTAACTTGAGATGGAAAGCATATATATTAAATTAATTTAATTTAAAATATTATCAAAAATTGCAGCTTGCAATTCTTACGATGACACAAGAAATAATTGCTCGTTCTTAAATATATTTTAAGTATATCTAATAAAAGAATTGCTGAGGGGTGAGAGATTATTTATTAATTTGATTAAGAATAAAAAAGTAAAAAAATACAGTATAGTAAAATGAATGTATCAATAATTTCTACTACATAAAAGGTTTCTGTTTTAGAAAATTGCTTCATTTATTAGTACATAATAAGAAAAACAATGAGTCAAAATTTTTATATTAATAATTTTAATACCAATTTTTCAGTATTGGATTCTTTAGGGAAACCGTCGGGAATTTTCAGTGGAAAGACATGGTTTCATGGAGATTATGATCAATGCTTGAATATTGAAGTTAGAAATCATAAAATAGGAAAAGATGATAAAAGAATAAACACAATTTATGGAAAATTTTGTTCATTATCTGTTGGATATAATTCATATAAATTTAGTGATGTGCCAGAAGATATTCAAAATACAAAATACTTTAGAATGGTTGAAGATATTTTCGTAAGTAATATAATCGACAATGTCAAATTATACAGGCCAACTAATATGTTTTACTATATTACAGCAACCATTTCCATTGAATAAATTGATTGAAATATTTAGTTTTAAGAAAGTAGCATTTCGTTTGGATATTTGTATACTGAGTAGATGTAACCGACAAGATGTAGAAAATATTCTTCAATGGGGTAAGTTAATAATAAAATTAATATCTTAGATATTATCCAGATACCTTTTTTCCTATAATTTTATAATTAGTAAGACGTTTATTCTCACAGTTAGAAAATTATTATTCATTTCGCTGCAATTTGAAAAAGATTTTAGACCTATATATTTCTACTGTCTGTCCTTCATTAATAATATCAAGAATAGTGTTAAATAGATGAAAGTCATGACAAAGATTGGAAAATTTTTTGGAAGGAGACCACGACTACTCTGGCATGGAGGAAGTAAAGAAGCTTTGAATTGAAATCGTACGATTTCAATTCAAAATTTTTTCCAGAATGGAGAAAAGTTTGAAATTGAAATCATGTTACTAATAAAATTTGATACTAAATGGAAAAAATTACTGTAATATAATAAAATATATATAATACATGATCGGCTTCACTCTGTTGTCATCTAAATTATTTAATTATTTAAGTTTTTGTGGTTTTCACAGATATGTTATAAAATACAGTCTTGTGGTCGAGGGTATAAAGTTACATATCTCAATCATTTTTACATTTATAACTTTGAAACTTTTTACTCGATCCTAGAAAGGGCAAGTTACTGGTTTACTCCTTGAGAGAACGTACCATAACACTAATTTTCGTATGAAAGCTGTAGATGGCCAAAGTGGTAAAGGCACAAATGTGCTAATTTGTGGAACTTGAGAACAAATCAGAGTTAGTAAACACTTGCTATCTTTTATTCTTACACATCGGGCTCGTACGTCACCACTCATTTTCCTATTTTGAGTCTGACTGAAGTCGAGATGGATCTAGGTAAATTAATGCCTACGGACAGACAGCTTTTTCGATTATAAAGATATCATTTATAATATGTTTTGATATTGTATAATCGTTACTTTGCAGCTGCAAATATGATACTATTAGTATAATCTGTACTGTTTAAATTTAAATATATTATTGTATTGAAAGATTGCATGTCTAAGGTAATATTTCAAGCAAATTGAGTAATTTGCCAATATCGCGTAAGAACTATTCTTAAAATTCACACACGATATTATACATAATATTTAGCATAGCAAATTTCAAATTAAAAATAGTTAGCAATTATTTTATCGTTTTTATAATCTGTGTGATTATTGATGTGTTTTAGCATTCAGAGATCCTTACAGGGCAAATGTAAACTTCTGCAAAGTAAAAGACCAGAAGATTACAATTCATACAACTCAAATAATTTGTATGTAAGTGTCTATAATATTTTATTCTCCTGACTAAATAGAAAATGAAACTTACAAGATATTTTTGAAATATTTTTATTATATATTTTATAAAAATAAATTTATTAATATTCTTTAAACGTGTAACTAATTAATTACGATTTTCTTATGAATATTTAAAATTTAATCTGATATTAAGGTAATAATTTAGCTTATAGATGACAAATTTACAAATAGTTTCCTTACTGTACTGGCTTGATTAAATGTTCTAAAGAAACTCGTTGTCGGTCCTCCAGGAAAACGTGGCTTTTAATGAGAATTTCGCCACTATTCGAGTGATAATCAAGTTGAATGTAAGCAACGGGTGGCGCGAGAAATTTTTCGGTTTTATTCTCACTTCTTTAACACAACAGACAAATTACGCATAAAAGGTTTTCCCAAAGTTTAGTATATTGCTCTTGTATTGCTGCATAACCTAATTTCCATCAATACAAGTAATTTCTCTAATGTGAAATTATGAAAAGATTTCTAAAAATTTGCCTACAAATTAGGAAAATAATATTCATTCGTAAAATACATGATAAATGTTTTAAACAAGATTATATAATTATATTACTAATGAAGTTTTACTTTATATTTTCAGAATTGCGATCAGCATCTTCATCACGTGGGTTATTGTTGCAACAATTCTTGAAACTCTATTTAAATTTAATATTATTAATGTATATTGCAATAAAGGTATTGTCATAATTAATGTCTAATTTCATATTTCTGGAAAATGAGATCACAGAAATTTTAGTGATAAAAGTTGTTTAATAGTGTAGGCTGAATTCTTTACTGATAATTATTGTATTTTCTATACTTAATGATGTAAAATATTTTACACTCTGCGTTATAAACTTTACGTCATCAATGTTGAGAATTTGTTTATGCTGAAAATTTTGACAATTTACAGCAATACTTTATCATATTTCACTATGCAATTATTTTAAATACTAAGTTAATAAGTACGTCGTTAGAAATACCTGCAATATGAAGTATCGTTTAAAAGTATTTATAATTTTCATATTATTAGTTTAATTTGCTTTACCCAATTTAATAGCTTATGTTTGTAATAATTTAAAGGTATAAAATTAGAAATTTTAAAGAAAAATAAAAGTTAGTTTGTCCTAAAAGAGATAAATTTAATGTTATTTCTGTAAGCATCCTTATCTAAATAAAATTTAAAAATGACAGTAAAAATCATATTTGCTATTATGAGTTTTTAATAATTTACATTAATAATATCGTTAATTAGATGTATTTTTAATTTCAATTATTATTATTAGTTTCCGAAAATGTTCGTTTTTTTTTTATTTTTAGGAGACTTTCTACACAGTTTTCTTGCAGTTTCGTTACATACATCAATCCAAAAGGTTTTTAATACCGACTTGAATGACAAGACGAGATTTTTTTGTGGAATTAAATGTTTACTTACCTACCCTGTTGTATTTGTTCATATACTGATACATGCGAAATTGGTATATACAGTAACAGGTAAGTAAAAATAAATTACAGTATAAATTTTGTAGATAATTTCTAATAATTATTGGGCTGCAATTTGAAAAAATTTGTATACCTTTAAATTTTTACCTTCTATCTGTCCTTCATTAATTTCGAGAACAGTGTTAGATAGATGATTTTCAGCACCATATATGGAAAACTCAGTAGCAGGAGGCCCCGATTAATTATAAACGAACTTTGCGGTCTAGCCCTAAATTTACGTGTTTTCAATTTAAAATTTTTCCTTGAATAGAGTTACAGAGATAACTAGCGTAACTGTGTTGTCATCAAGAAAAGTATGATGTACAGGAACAGGATACTACTAATTTGAGACCAAGAGAATATATTTCAAATTAAATAAATTAAGAATATGATTAAAAACCAGAAATACCACCATTATTTTTTCTTATTTTCAAGATCTTTATCAAAGGTTTAAAGTTCTTGCAGTATATTTTGTGTTAAAATTTTGTGGTAATCTGCATATGTTTTCATAGTTATTTTTATATTTTCCTAATTACATCTGTGTTTAGAGCTGTTATCATTTTTAATAAGTCTAAACACTTGATTCAGTTGGATAATAATTACGCCATATCGGGTTCGGTTATATAGCGTTTTTATTTTGACTTTTAAGATTTACTTTCGTCTTTCCTTAAAATAATTTTTTAATTAAAGTGTATTTTAATAAAATGTCATAACAGATGGCGCCACATTTACAGTTTTAAATGTTACTGAGAAAGTTAAGCAACTGGTTGCNGTTTTTTTTTATAGAATTCAAACACATTACACCACTTGAATGGGAGAAATTCTCGAGTTTACCGATGGACAAGAATAATATCAGACGTTTTAAAAACTATATTAAATGGGAGATTATAAGCCAAAAAACTGATTTAAGCCGAGACTTCATTTCCGAATTCGCGGATAATTTAAACTGGGAACTAATATAGAAAAATTATATATTTACTACTACGGCAGTCTGTTGGTTGTAGCTTTACTACTACGTTTATCGAAAAACATATTAAACATGCAAAATAGAATATAATTTCAGAACACCAATTATTAGATGAAGAATTCATGGATAAGTTTTCGGACTATCTTAAATTAATTGGGATAAAATAGCAAAATTCCAACTTTTCTCTGATAATTTTATTAAGAAATATATTGATAAATTAAATATGAGAATAGTTTTAAAATATCAGCGATTAAAAACCGATACTCTGCGGGAATTACAAGATTTTCTCCACTGGGATTTGGTTTCTCGTTATCAAATACTGAACGAAGATTTTATTCACGATTTTAAATACCATTTTTTCTGGTGTTATATTATTAAATATCAGAAACTAGATCATAAATATATTGCTGACAACTCTCACAGTTTGTTAGTCTACATACTTCAGGATATTAGTAACATAGTTGATGATATAATGGAAAAATTAAATAAATTCGATGAAGAAGAAGAAGAAGATTAAAATCTGTAACATATCGATTTTTAAAAGAAATAAAAAAGTTAAGAGTCAATTGTTTTTTTTTTTTTTA
>NW_019384747.1:542847-551754 GCF_000671375.1 Centruroides sculpturatus | reverse complement strand
TCCAGAATGGAGAAAAGTTTGAAATTGAAATCATGTTACTAATAAAATTTGATACTAAATGGAAAAAATTACTGTAATATAATAAAATATATATAATACATGATCGGCTTCACTCTGTTGTCATCTAAATTATTTAATTATTTAAGTTTTTGTGGTTTTCACAGATATGTTATAAAATACAGTCTTGTGGTCGAGGGTATAAAGTTACATATCTCAATCATTTTTACATTTATAACTTTGAAACTTTTTACTCGATCCTAGAAAGGGCAAGTTACTGGTTTACTCCTTGAGAGAACGTACCATAACACTAATTTTCGTATGAAAGCTGTAGATGGCCAAAGTGGTAAAGGCACAAATGTGCTAATTTGTGGAACTTGAGAACAAATCAGAGTTAGTAAACACTTGCTATCTTTTATTCTTACACATCGGGCTCGTACGTCACCACTCATTTTCCTATTTTGAGTCTGACTGAAGTCGAGATGGATCTAGGTAAATTAATGCCTACGGACAGACAGCTTTTTCGATTATAAAGATATCATTTATAATATGTTTTGATATTGTATAATCGTTACTTTGCAGCTGCAAATATGA
Source organism: Centruroides sculpturatus (assembly GCF_000671375.1). Lineage (NCBI taxonomy): Eukaryota > Metazoa > Arthropoda > Arachnida > Scorpiones > Buthidae > Centruroides > Centruroides sculpturatus. The sequence goes on along the minus strand of NW_019384747.1, from coordinate 551,163 downwards.
TACTATTAGTATAATCTGTACTGTTTAAATTTAAATATATTATTTTATTGAAAGATTGCATGTCTAAGGTAATATTTCAAGCAAATTGAGTAATTTGCCAATATCGCGTAAGAACTATTCTTAAAATTCACACACGATATTATACATAATATTTAGCATAGCAAATTTCAAATTAAAAATAGTTAGCAATTATTTTATCGTTTTTATAATCTGTGTGATTATTGATGTGTTTTAGCATTCAGAGATCCTTACAGGGCAAATGTAAACTTCTGCAAAGTAAAAGACCAGAAGATTACAATTCATACAACTCAAATAATTTGTATGTAAGTGTCTATAATATTTTATTCTCCTGACTAAATAGAAAATGAAACTTACAAGATATTTTTGAAATATTTTTATTATATATTTTATAAAAATAAATTTATTAATATTCTTTAAACGTGTAACTAATTAATTACGATTTTCTTATGAATATTTAAAATTTAATCTTATATTAAGGTAATAATTTAGCTTATAGATGACAAATTTACAAATGGTTTCCTAACTATACTGGCTTGATGGAATGTTCTAAAAAAACTCGTTGTCGGTCCTCCAGGAAAACGTGGCTTTTAATGAGAATTTCGCCACTATTCGAGTGTTATCAAGTTGAATGTAAGCAACGGGTGGCGCAAGAAATTTTTCGGTTTTATTTTAATACAACAGACAAATTACGCATAAAAGGTTTTCCCAAAGTTAATATATTGTTTTTGTATTGCTGCATAACCTCATTTCCATCAATACAAGTAATTTCTCTAATGTGAAATTATGAAAAGATTTCTAAAAATTTGCCTTCAAATTAGGAAAATAATATTCATTCGTAAAATACACGATAAATGTTTTAAACATGCTTATATAATTATATTACTAATGAAGTTTTATTTTATATTTTCAGAATTGCGATCAGCATCTTCATCACGTGGGTTATTGTTGGAACAATTTTTGAAACTCTGTTTAAATTTAATATTATTAATGTATATTGCAATAAAGGTATTGTCATAATTAATTTCTAATTTGATATTTCTGGAAAATGAGATCACAGAAATTTTAGTGATAAAAGTTGTTTAATAGTGTAGGCTAAATTCTTTACTGATAATTATTGTATTTTCTATACTTAATGCTGTAAAATATTTTACACTCTGCGTTATAAACTTTACGTCATCAATGTTGAGAATTTGTTTATGCTGAAAATTTTGACAATTTACAGCAATACTTTATCATATTTAACTATGCAATTATTTTAAATACTAAGTTAATAAGTACGTCGTTAGAAATACCTGCAATATGAAGTATCGTTTAAAAGTATTTATAATTTTCATATTATTAGTTTAATTTGCTTTACCCAATTTAATAGCTTATGTTTGTAATAATTTAAAGGTATAAAATTAGAAATTTTAAAGAAAAATAAAAGTTAGTTTGTCCTAAAAGAGATAAATTTAATGTTATTTCTGTAAGCATCCTTATCTAAATAAAAATTTAAAAATGACTGTAAAAATCATATTTGCTATTATGAGTTTTTAATAATTTACATTAATAATATCGTTAATTAGATATATTTTTAATTTCAATTATTATTATTAGTTTCCGAAAATGTTCGTTTTTTTTTTATTTTTAGGAGACTTTCTACACAGTTTTCTTGCAGTTTCGTTACATACATCAATCCAAAAGATTTTTAATACCGACTTGAATGACAAGACAAGATTCTTTTGTGGAATTAAATGTTTACTTATCTACCCTGTTGTATTTGCTCATATACTGGTATATGCGGGATTGGTATATACAGTAACAGGTAAGTGAAAATAAATTACAGTATAAATTTCGTAGATAATTTCTAATATTTATTGGGCTGCAATTTAAAAAAAAAAAAATTGTATACCTTTAAATTTCTACTTTCTATCTGTCCTTCATTAATCTCGAGAACAGTGTTAGATAGGTGATTTTCAGCACCAGATATGAAAAACTCAGTAGCAGGAGGCCCCGATTAATTATACACGAACTTTTTGGTCTAGCCCTAAATTTACGTTTTCAATTTAAAATTTTTTCTTGAATAGAGTTACAGAAATGACTAGCGTAATTGTGTTGTCATCAGGAAAAGTATTATGTACAGGGACAGGATACTACTAATTAGAGATCAATAAAATATATTTTAAATTAAACAAATTAAAAATATGAATAAAACCCAGAAATATTGCCATTACTTTTTCTTATTTCCAAGATCTTTATCAAAAGTTTAAAGTTCTTGCAGCACATTTTGTGTTAAAAGTTTGTTGTAATCTGCATATGTTTTCATAGTTACTTTTATATTTTCCTAATTACACCTGTGTTTAGAGCTGTTATCATTTTAAATAAGTCTAAACACTTGATTCAGTTGGATAATAATTACACCATATCGGGTTCAGTTATATAGCGTTTTTATTTTGACTTCTAAGATTTACTTTCGTCTTTCCTTAAAATAATTTTTTTAATTAAAGAGTATTTTAATAAAATGTCATAGCAGATGGCGCCACACCTGCAGTTTTAAATGTTACTGAGAAAGTTAAGCAACTGGTTGCTGAGTTTTTTTAGTTAGAGAGAAAGAGCTGAGTAAATTTAATTGAATTTATTATCATTAGACTATTATTTAAATCTAAATGTCTTTATTTAAGTAATTAAATTAATTACCTTTGAAAATTTTATTTTTAGCATAATTCATTACCATACTAATTGGAACCCATCAAAATTGACTATTATCTTTAATTAAAGTGTAATAAATGAGATCATTGAAAATTTAAGGTTCAAAAATAATCAGTAGAGCATGTGATATTTTGTGGTTCCTCCAACAAATAAACACTTAACTCTACTTATTTTTTGATACCATGTGGCTTATTATTATTTTCCATCCTGGTCACAGATAGGCAATTTAGTAATCATAAGCAAAAATTCAGAAATTCATAGGAGGCGAAACACGGGTTCTAATAGTTAAAAATTCTAAATGTCTGGATGGCATGTGAGCGCACTTGCTTCCCATAGACATAACATTTAGATTTGCCACTCCTTCACACATGAACTATTGCATCTTTCTTAAATCATTCCTCAACACCCTCATCTACAGGGCATCTTGATACCTGAACCATGTTTGTAACTTCAGCCGTTCTGTCAAACAAAGCTGAAAAGTATTTTAGGCATAAGAAATTCAAATATAGATTTATCTTATAGTATATACGTTTTTATAAATATTCAAAGAAATTATCTATTTTTATTTGATTTTATACATTTCANTTAAAAAAAAAAAAATTGTATACCTTTAAATTTCTACTTTCTATCTGTCCTTCATTAATCTCGAGAACAGTGTTAGATAGGTGATTTTCAGCACCAGATATGAAAAACTCAGTAGCAGGAGGCCCCGATTAATTATACACGAACTTTTTGGTCTAGCCCTAAATTTACGTTTTCAATTTAAAATTTTTTCTTGAATAGAGTTACAGAAATGACTAGCGTAATTGTGTTGTCATCAGGAAAAGTATTATGTACAGGGACAGGATACTACTAATTAGAGATCAATAAAATATATTTTAAATTAAACAAATTAAAAATATGAATAAAACCCAGAAATATTGCCATTACTTTTTCTTATTTCCAAGATCTTTATCAAAAGTTTAAAGTTCTTGCAGCACATTTTGTGTTAAAAGTTTGTTGTAATCTGCATATGTTTTCATAGTTATTTTTATATTTTCCTAATTACACCTGTGTTTAGAGCTGTTATCATTTTAAATAAGTCTAAACACTTGATTCAGTTGGATAATAATTACACCATATCGGGTTCAGTTATATAGCGTTTTTATTTTGACTTCTAAGATTTACTTTCGTCTTTCCTTAAAATAATTTTTTTAATTAAAGAGTATTTTAATAAAATGTCATAGCAGATGGCGCCACACCTGCAGTTTTAAATGTTACTGAGAAAGTTAAGCAACTGGTTGCTGAGTTTTTTTAGTTAGAGAGAAAGAGCTGAGTAAATTTAATTGAATTTATTATCATTAGACTATTATTTAAATCTAAATGTCTTTATTTAAGTAATTAAATTAATTACCTTTGAAAATTTTATTTTTAGCATAATTCATTACCATACTAATTGGAACCCATCAAAATTGACTATTATCTTTAATTAAAGTGTAATAAATGAGATCATTGAAAATTTAAGGTTCAAAAATAATCAGTAGAGCATGTGATATTTTGTGGTTCCTCCAACAAATAAACACTTAACTCTACTTATTTTTTGATACCATGTGGCTTATTATTATTTTCCATCCTGGTCACAGATAGGCAATTTAGTAATCATAAGCAAAAATTCAGAAGTTCATATGAGGTGAAACACGGGTTCTAATAGTTAAAAATTCTAAATGTCTGGATGGCATGTGAGCGCACTTGCTTCCCATAGACTTAACATTTAGATTTGCCACTCCTTCACACATGAACTATTGCATCTTTCTTAAATCATTCCTCAACACCCTCATCTACAGGGCATCTTGATACCTGAACCATGTTTGTAACTTCAGCCGTTCTGTCAAACAAAGCTGAAAAGTATTTTAGGCATAAGAAATTCAAATATAGATTTATCTTATAGTATATACGTTTTTATAAATATTCAAAGAAATTATCTATTTTTATTTGATTTTATACATTTCATCTATTTTATATATTCTAATTTATAAATACTTATTATCCCACAGTGCTATGAACGACAATCAAGTAAATTTATAGTTTTAAATAAAAAATCCTTATNATCCTACAGTGCTATAAACGACAATCAAGTAAATTTATAGTTTTAAATAAAAAATACTTATGAATTGCAAGAAAAGTGAAATATAATTCAACACATTATTTATCCTTTACACATATATTTCAGATAAGCTTTTTAATATTGGAAATATATCTGAAGATGTTTCTGTAGAAATTTCATCACAAGGAATGCCTTTAATAGAAACATACTTTTTTCTGAGGTAAGTATAGGATTTTTCTCTTTGTAATTTATCTTACAATTTAAATATTTAATAGCAAATTGTTGTAATAGTACAATAAAATTAACAATAAATAATTTACTAAAGTGAATCATTTCTGAAATTTCTAGTGTCACTCGTTTTAGTTGGAAATTCAAATAAAACGAGCAAAAATTACTTTGACATAGTCACAATGTTGGGCTGAAACTTTTTATATTTTTACTTTATTAATTTTAAATTAATGCGCTCGATCTGAAATTAGTAGCGTTTTCATAAATCATGCTATTTCTCATAAGAACAGAGTAATGCGGGTCATTTATGTAACTCCTTTGTAAAAATAAATTTTCAATTGAAATCACGTGACTTTCAATCTAGACCAGAAGTTCGTATATAATAAATCAAGGTCTCCTGTTCCTGAACTTTCCATATCTGGTATCGACTTTCATCTATAGACCGTTCTGAGATTAAGGAAAGACAGGCATATGAACGACAGTAGGAATTCATAAGTTCTAAATTGAATCCCTAAAATGCTATTGACTTACAGACTCGTTCTCAAGATTTTTGAAAAAATGAAATTATATACAATAACACTATTTTTTATAATCTCTTTTCTTCATGTTTACAATATATTATAGAAATATAGTGTAACACAACAAAGTACACTACAAAGACATTAGCAAGATTTCCTGCAAGTTTTATTGCAGAAAAATTTCTTAAAAACTTAAAACGATCTCTAAATCTTTGAGTAATTTTATTGCACTGCTTTACTGGAGGGTATATGAAGACATATCAGTTTACAAAATCTTGTGAAGTTTCAAATTAACAAATTCACTATCAGAAAATCTTTCAAAAACGTAAGATCAAGTTTTCATGAAGTTATTATTACAAAACGTTTTTTAAACGTTCAGAAAAATCCCTGTGGTATTATACATGGTATTTTGTGGACATTTAAACACACGTGTCTAAAACTTAGGACGAACACAATTGATGCGATAACAAGAAAAAGTCTTGTTGACAAGTTTGCCACAATGTTGTGACTGCTGCATCGCTTTTCGAGATGGACATATTCCATATGACAGTTCTCTCTGACTGGATATTAGAAAGAACTTTCCATCCATTCTCTGCCGAAGTCGAACTTTTGTATGTATCTTTCTCAACAAAGATTAACTTTTACATTTGTAAAACGCTCTATTGTAAAATTATCAGCGACTGTGCTGACATCATTTTCCAGCTCAATACCTCCCCATACCCACACATATACACATACATATTACGGGATTCTTCTTCTGTCTCTTGACTGTTTTCTGATTTAAAAGGTCTCAAAACAAAGAGATTGGCAAAAAACTCCGATGGACAATTTTCATACGATTCCGATACTTTCCCTTGTTATATATGCATCACGGCTAAGAAAGTAAAACTGTACTAAACAAGTTCAAAACGGAATCTCTCAAAACAAGAAAAATATTCTATCACTTGCTCTTTCAGTTTACACAGGTTTTACTGTATGCATTATAAAATCTAGTTGTAATAAAAAGAGAAAAGTGCACAAGATTAAGAATTATATTTCATTTAAATGAATAGATTTTATCTTAATTTTCAAACGAATTAACAAATTTCATTATTATTTTTTTTAATTAAAAAAATTTAAGTTCTTTTTTACTTATGTTTCGTAACAGTAAAATAAATAACTTTGATAATTATTATTCTGTACAGTGGTTTCTTAACATTTTATTTACGAAGAAACGATGGAAAGAAATTGTGACCTTTCGGGTCGGCACCTCTTTGGTACCCTGTCAGGATTGACACCACCGTGTTTCTCGAAACACGGAAACCGAGACGGCGATTACGTCACGCCGTCGCGCGAGCGGTTCCGTACGTGGTCAGACGGATTCTTAATGTCGATTCGAGAGACAACATTGGAAGTGACTCAGATACACTTAATTAACAAGGGTTTATTTACAAATCTAATGGNTAAATTAAGTATTTAACAAATTGTTTTGTTAAATGTGGTTTAAATTTTACTCATTTTGTATTAAAGATTGACTTTTCCATTGCTGTGCGTGTTGGCTTTCTTCATAATTTTGCCACTTTGTGGCGAAGGACCACATTGGGATCTCGTAAATAAAGAAGCAAGAAAGGCTGAACAATACTGGTGGAGACATATTCTTCATATTCAAAATTTATACAATATGCCATTAGATGTAAGTTGGGATTTATTAGTAACCTAAATTTTAAATTTTATGAAACTCTGTCAAAAATGAATCTGTTTTTGCAGTTTTTTATACATATGTGGTACGTTGATGCGTTGATGCAGTTAAATGTAATTACGGTTCTTTTATTATATATTCATGACAGGTAAGAATGAAAATATCTACGTAATTGTTTTTGGTTTAATCATTTTATACCATTTTTTGGTTTAATCATATTTATTCTACTTCTCAATTAATTCTATAATACGTAAGATATTTTAGAGCATTTTGATTCCCTACTAATGAAAGACCCAAATGGTCAATATTGATCTATTTAGGACTTAATAATATAAAAGTTATTTTTTAAAATAAAAACTCATAACAGCCGACAATGTTAGGTAACTCTCGTTGCTCATTTTTTAATTTTAAACAATTACGTATTGAAAACACCTCGTTCTAAATTATTATTTATAGACCTCGAGCTCGTTGATGGTTAACTATATTGCCGTAGATGTGCTTTGCAAAATTTGAAAAGAGACATCACTTGTTATGTAAAAAAAGTTTTTGTGTTTCGCTACACTTTACGAAAAATCATAAAAATGTGTATATTTTAAGAATATATTTAAGTTTACCATGGCTAAAGTTCATACTGAAAATGTTTTATTATTATATAATTTTATTACGAAAATAAAACATAATGCACATATTTACTATCACAGGATATTATAATTTTGCTTCACGTAGTAAATACATTGCGCTGTATTCAGTTTTACTTTACAGACTAAATTTAAATAGACTCTTTGATCATTCTATTTATTAGAGTAAATTGTACGTAACTAAATTACATATTATAATTACAATTTAAAACATTATTATTATTTTAGTACATGTTAATTTAAATTGTTTTGATTGCAGATGGCCAACATTTGGGACTCTGTTAATATGTGTTTTGACAGCAGCAGGAATCATATCATATATCTGTCAATTAATAATTACGAGATATGCTACGATCTTTGGTTTATCAATAAATTTTGAGTATGTTTTATGTCAAAATATATTTAGTAATTACTGTATAATTATATTTGTATAAATTACTGCATAACAATAATTTAGTCAAT
>NW_019384747.1:537911-541121 GCF_000671375.1 Centruroides sculpturatus | reverse complement strand
AACCGTTTGATTTTTGTATTAAAGTTTTTTTAATTGATTGATGATTGATTCAATCAACTAATTTGTTGATTGTATTAACTTGATTCTTTAGATATTGAAAATTAAATAAATAACATTATGTTAATTTAAGCGTACAGAAACGTTGCTGTTGTTCCAGCAAAAATCTTATTTTCACTTTACCGAGTGCCTAGTAGGTAATTTGCAGATTACCTAGATAATCTGAACATTACCTAGGTAATTTGAGAAATGAAATAATTTTCGCAGCTTTAACGGATCACCCTAGTTAATCTGCAGATTAGCTAGGTAATGCGCACATTAACGGATTTCGAGCTTTAGCGGTAACATATATACAGACATACAGGCAGACAGACAAAAAAACGAACGACAGTACGAATTGATTGATCTACAATTTTTTCCAAATTTCAGCTCAATTAATGTAAATCAAACTAAACAAACAATAGTCATGGGTATTGAAAACTATAATTCGATATACGATTGTGGTTTCTGGTATCTGGTATACGATTGTGAAAGACGTTCCTGTTTTATTCCCAAGTGATAATTCTGGTTATTCAGCAGTTAATATTGCTGCCATATTCTACGGATCGCCTCTTACTCTGCCAGACATCTGGTGTTCTTCACTGTGTATCCTGCTTTGGCTGCAGAAAACTTCAGTTCTGATATATAGTTTATATCAGAAAAAATATNACAATTTAAAACGTTATTATTATTTTAGTACATGTTAATTTAAATTGTTTTGATTTCAGATGGCCAACATTTGGGACTCTGTTAATAACTGTTTTGACAGCAGCATAATTTTATTACGAAAATAAAACATAATGCACATATTTACTATCACAGGATATTATAATTTTGCTTCACGTAGTAAATACATTGCGCTGTATTTAGTTTTACTTTACAGACTAAATTTAAATAGACTCTTTGATCATTCTATTTATTAGAGTAAATTGTACGTAACTAAATTACATATTATAATTACAATTTAAAACATTATTATTATTTTAGTACATGTTAATTTAAATTGTTTTGATTTCAGATTGCCAACATTATTACGAAAATAAAACATAATGCACATATTTACTATCACAGGATATTATAATTTTGCTTCACGTAGTAAATACATTGAGCTGTATTCAGTTTTACTTTACAGACATAAATTTAAATAGACTCTTTGATCATTCTATTTATTAGAGTAAATTGTAAGTAACTAAATTACATATTATAATTACAATTTAAAACATTATTATTATTTTAGTACATGTTAATTTAAATTGTTTTGATTTCAGATGGCCAACATTTGGGACTCTGTTAATAACTGTTTTGACAGCAGCAGGAATCATATCACATACCTGTCANAATTGTACGTAACTAAATTACATATTATAATTACAATTTAAAACATTATTATTATTTTAGTACATGTTAATTTAAATTGTTTTGATTTCAGATGGCCAACATTATTACGAAAATAAAACATAATGCACATATTTACTATCACAGGATATTATAATTTTGCTTCACGTAGTAAATACATTGCGCTGTATTCAGTTTTACTTTACAGACTAAATTTAAATAGACACTTTGATCATTCTATTTATTAGAGTAAATTGTAAGTAACTAAATTACGTATTATAATTACAATTTAAAACGTTATTATTATTTTAGTACATGTTAATTTAAATTGTTTTGATTGCAGATTGCCAACATTTGGGACTCTGTTAATATGTGTTTTGACAGCAGCAGGAATCATATCATATATCTGTCAATTAATAATTACGAGATATGCTACGATCTTTGGTTTATCAATAAATTTTGAGTATGTTTTATGTCAAAAATATATTTAGTAATTACTGTATAATTATATTTGTATAAATTACTGCATAACAATAATTTAGTAGGAAGTTTTTCTTTGCATAATCGTAATTGATTTGGCATAAATTCGGTAAACAATTAATAAAAAACCGTTCTTGCCAACAAAAAATATTCACCCTTATAACCTTTAGCATAATGTTCGACGTTAAAAAAATAAAATTCTTGAATTTATATATTACAGTTGCCTCGCATTTTTATATTTATAAAATTAAAAATATACAAAATTTTATTGAACATGGTGTCGGGAAAATTTATAAAATGATCAAAAAATACAAATGTGTAAAATTAAATTATTTCCGGGTCAAATTTGAGTTCTTTAGAAGTCATTTGCTTTAAAATAACGTAATTATAAGCGAAAAAGTGCGCGCCACAACTGCGGCTATTTTTAGTAACAGCAACTGGTGGGAAATTTGAAAATTGAATCCCGAGATCATGCGCGCTATAATGCTGATTTGACACCAATTCTTAAATAAAAATCACGAAACGCTTTAAGCAAAAACTAAATTGCGCATTGTAAAATTAAAGAAAAACTAGTTAAGTTGTAATTTTTTCAGATTTTTCAAACAATTGAAATTTTTATGCTAACTAATTAAAAATCGATTGATGCCTAAATGAAATCCTCGCAATGCCGGGCTGCAATTTTTAATCATATTTTTGTGACCTTTCGGGTCGGCACCTCTTTGGTACCCTGTCAGGAGTGACACCAACGTGTTTCTCGAAACACGGAAACCGAGACGGCGATTACGTCACGCCGTCGCGCGAGCGGTTCCGTATGTGGTCAGACGGATTCTTAATGTCGATTCGAGAGACAACATTGGAAGTGACTCAGATACACTTAATTAACAAGGGTTTATTTACAAATCTATTGGATGAAGAATTTTCGCGGAGAGAGAGAGTGCACATACACTTCGCGGGATGATAAATACCTTTGTTAATAGATTCGGGTCTTGTTCGGATCTTGTTCGGATTATAACAGCTTCCGATGGGTTTAAGGTTTCTGATTCGTTATCCAGGCGATTCACTAACACACACACACACACACAGACAAGTTTATCCTATGGCGATTAATTCGGATTCCTTAATGGATGATAATTGAAGGGACGGCTTTCCTCTCCGAGGACTAAGGCAGCGACTAACTCTTTTCGGCCGTCTCTGATGATACTCACGGACGATTTCGGCCGTGCAGAGGTTAATAGTTCACGAGAAAGCGTCATGTTGCTTTCGAGAAAATGTAACGGGAGACTTTCTCAGGTAGCTAAGAACAACAATTGTTGCGTAATTCGCGAAACGTTATTATTAAAGATTATTTCAAATATAAGA
>NW_019384747.1:522855-536197 GCF_000671375.1 Centruroides sculpturatus | reverse complement strand
TATCAGAAAATATATATATATATATATCTTTTTCTTTGCGTGAGCTACTATATCTGTCTTTGGGCTCGCTCATTTCTTCTCAACTTTTTTCTTTCCGTTCTTTATTAAAAGAAGACTGATCATTTCTATAGTAGACTGTAATTTCGTTGACGAATCAGGCGAGTGTCACAACGGGTTGGCCGAGTTATGGCTGTTCATTTTCAATACTTTTCTGAAATATTTTTATTCTTTTTGTAATTGACATTGATTTTGACTAGTGATTCAATTATTTCTCGTAGTTCCTCTTCGGTACAAACATCTGCTACGTCATTAGGTAAACATGATGTCTTCGGCCTAACTTTTAAGGGTGAACCAAATATGGCTTCATAAGGATTACACTTAACGCCTTGATAATATGATCTATTCTTTATTATACGCACAACTTGTAATCTCTCGTACAAGTGTGGTTTTGCTGCCTTTCTAACCAAGAGTTATTCGACAAGAAGTTGCCATAATTATCCAATTTACCATGCTAGACTCACGATTATGCATGATGTTCGGTAAATTTGATTAATTACGATTTATCATATTTACCACCTCGTTACGAGTATATATAATCATCGGTAAATGTGAGTAATTCGCAATATGTAAAAGAAATTTATAACATTTACCGAAATTGTTTGTGATTATGCATAATTACTAACGTAACTACATTAATCGGAAATGAAGTAATGCATTTAAAAAAGTAAATACTGTATAATTCATTTTTTTATAAACGTTTAATATTAATTAATTACGAAATACTTTAATAAGAATTTTTAGCTATATGCATTCGATTAGTTTTTATTTATAATCAGAGATATAAATTAAGTTTATACATTTATATATATTACAGGCCTATATACTGTATATGTAAAGCAAAAACAAGAAAAATATATATTTGTCTGCTTTTGTATTAGATTTAATATATCTTTTACATATAGTTAACTTTATAAGTCAAAATTCTTTTACAGAAATCTTGAAAATTTGTTCCTGTATCTTTATCAGAAACCTTACTTTATCCATCTGAGTTCTTACTGCTTCGGCTTATTAATAGGTTACGCNCCGATCGCGGCGCGAACCCACGACCGAACTTCCCAGTGTTTAGGGTCTGGTCACCGCTATGAGCGGCTACGGAGACCACTCGCCCACTGGTGGGGGCGAAATAAAAATTCCCATTGTCGTCTGTTTTTCTGTCGCGACGCTTGTCGGAGAGAAAGCGAACTAAGGCTATAATCTCCATATAAACCTGGGAGGAGAAGAAGAAGATATTGTTATTCCATTTCGTCTGTATTTCATCAATTTCAAGAAAGTAGTAACGTATATGAAACATTAAAGTATAAGGCCCAGATTAATTTTATAGGAAAAATTTCTGTTTGGACAACGTTATTCCAATTGAAATTTTTCTCCTGAAAACAGTTAATAAATGAATTACACGACTGTAATGATAAAGGGAAAGTATGATGTACAGGGGCAACCTGCTACTAATTTGAGGTGGAAAGCATATATTTTAAATGAAATAAATTAAAAATATGATTAACAAGTAAAACGGCAAAACCGTATTTGGGACAAGACTATGTCTCGGAGACGGAACCACTTTGATCCTCAAGGCAGGTCTCGTTCTAATTCTCCTATCTTTGATATCGCTGCTTTAGTGCGCGATCGTTAAAACTTCATGAAAGCCGTCCACGAGCCAATTCGGTGAATGTTCTGTCGGTAAAAATTGACTAAGAAACTGATAATTTACTTAATTTGTATCGGCAGCACGATATTTACAATAGCGTCGATATATAATATAAATCTAAGATCACACGGCTGTCGACTCGAAAAGTCAATTAACGTGAAGTAAAAAAATGTCTCTCCTACCTTGTCTCTGATGTCCATGTTGACCTCGACCACGTGTTCTGTGTCATTCGTTCTATCGTTAAAAATTTACTAAAAAACTGATAATTTACTTAATTTGTATCAGCAGAGTGATATTTACAACAGCGTCGATATATAATATAAATCAAAAATCGGCATGGCTGTCGAATCGAAAGGTAGTAAAAAGATGTCACTCCTCGTTAGAGTTTAGGAGCAAAGGGCGAAGGTCACGCGCAGGCGCCCTCAGTCCTAAGATCAGAGTTCACTTCTTAGAATGACTGTAGGTGGTACTCTCCCCTATCTGACTTCGGTGGGGTGAGGTATCTGTTTTGCCTGTTTGTAGAAGAGGGTTGCTATTTTGGATTTTATTTTGACTCGATTCTCGGTCCCCTGACTACCTACGAGTCTGGATTTTTTATGCGCAAATGATTTGGGCACCTAATACTCTGTGCCAAATATCAATTCCAGTAGCGTGCCGTGACATTTGATGATAGGGAAGCTGTGTTTCTATAACAAGCCGACTTCCAGGGGCAAGCAGTTAATTCTTTCTTTAAATGTATTTTTAATAGATTATTTAGTACGTACTTAATAAATAAACAAGTTCAATATAATTACCTCTGTTATTAGATCCAATATATTCCATACGCCCTCTAAATGTCAATTCTTGCTTTGATAAAAACATATAACATCTATTTATTTAGATATATCTATTAACCGTAACTATCTCGTTACAATTTTCAATATTTATTTTATATTATTTACTAATGTTAAATTCTATTCCGCTTCGATTTCCAAATTGCTTCAAATACGAAAGAATCGACGATTTTTCGTGTCTTTTGCCAGCTAAATTGTCAAAGCCATTCTTATTCCACACACTAATTTCATTTGAAAATAGTAGGCAAGCCAACAAAACAATTTTTGCATTTTTATGCATTTACAGAGCCATTTTATCGTGAAAATGTCGAACAAATTTTTTTATTGAAGCGTTTATATTTAACTTAGGCATTGGCCTTTCTCTTTTAATAATGTTTTCTTTTTCATTATATGATCTCGAGCCAAAACTTTTTTAAAATAAATTTTCAATATCGCAATTACATTCCGAATCGCTAGCCACGATATAAGGGCTAAAATTAAAAATAAAATTATAAAAACTTACTTGGTGAAATAAAATGTGTGGTGGATATACATACCTGGTACAAAACATTCTTCAATTGTATGAATATACTTTTAAAGAAAATTATAATTAAATATAGCTTTGTAATGAAACGTACATAAAAATAACATAAAATATTCTTTACTCTTTAAATCTTAACCACTTAGTCAAATAGCTCCCTACGAGTGGAATCAGAGACGGTCCTGCTAGGTGTGCGGTGTGTACTGTACATGCACGCGGGCTGCCAAATCCCGAGGGTGCCGATACCCTCGGGATTTGGCAATGTCAAATGTTTCTTTTGTCGCATCACTAATATACCTCAAAAGACGCGACAGGGTTCTTGTAAATTTTAAACGTTTCTCACCATAGCTGTAAAAGTCTAAATATGTTAAACTTAATAGATTGTCCGTCGTTTGTTTTCTAACTAATTCGTTTTAGGACCAGGTGTTGTCCACGGAAATTTCCAAAATTTACAACTTTTCGGTCACTCTCGTCGAACTGGAAAAATTTCTGTCTTTATTACATCTAATACAGTATTTCGAAGAAATCAGTCCCCACTGTACTCGGCTATAGATTGGTTCGGTTAAGCTTTTGTTTAAGTAATATTCCGGCTCTTTCGTCAGGGTTTTGTTTACGTCCCCAATTCCCTAATCGCTTAATTATTTAACTACTTCTTAAGTAGAAATAAGTCGAAACCAGTTACTTTGTACTCGAATATTTGTAGTCTCGGGAAAAAGTGGAAAGACAAATTTTTATGACAAACGGATACATAAATCGTAAATTTAAGGAAAATAAATTCTAGAGCTTTTTCTGTACCTCGTGCATCTCTCTCATTCATTAAATTTAGTTGTAAATGATGCTGTCAAAGTAACAGTTAATTTTTTAACATTATACAAGAATTGTACACGTTTTTTTCTACATCCCCTTAAAGATGGGATATACGAAATCGTAATATCACTGGTTTAACATTGAAATCCGTGAGTAATATAAAATCGGAGAGCGGAATAAATATATCAAATATTTTAATGGATTTTTTAAACTCCTGTCAACTATACAGAACTATCGTAAAAACATACCAGTAAATTCTTATCGGTTGGGTTAAGTTATAAATCTACTCGTTATTCACGTAATCGAAATATCTAGTGGGCAGGCGGCTAACAGCCCAGAACCGGTCCTTGATAGAATTGGAATCTTTATATGTGTGCAGCTTCCACCCAAGGTCGTAGGCTTCCACCGGCTAAACCGGGTGAGGTTGGTGCTCTGTAAAGCGCGTGCGCAAATCTGGCTTTTTGGAATCTGACAATACAGAGATTCCACTCCGCCACTAATATTCGAATATACAATAGCAATCTTATTTTTTTCACGTGTAGTATAGAAATTTGTAATAAGATACATAATGCGGTTATAATAAAATATTGTGCGATTATTTTCATATAATTAAAATTAATATGTATTTATTTTTAAGACAATACAAGGGAAGCGGCGCTTCCACCGCTTCTAATGATGGCACGCTACTGATCAATTCCCTACATGTACTCCTTCATACTTCTATGCTGATAAGAACATGAGGCAGTATGATTTTATAAACAACACATAGTCTTGTCAAAAATTGTAGTCCAGCAGGATTTACAAGATTTGTTAATTATGCATTTCAGACTATTTTCCATCAACCGGATGGCAGAAGTTATAATTGTGTTATATTACAGTAGTGGCATATAAAAACAGCTACACAGAGTTTGGGCAGTAAGGGTTCTCTGTATTTCTCTGTATGTGACTGCTCCGATTTTGAATTACAACACTGAAATATTTTTGTCCAATCGTGAGTTTATTGAATTGTGCGTTATTACTGATGTCTTCCGGTATAAATTACAGTTTATTTTGTGTGATAACGCTTTTTGTCTAGTCTTGTGTTCAAATATACGAACGCTACGGTGACTTTTATTTTTTGTTAGACTTATTATACCATCAATAAAAGGAGGACAAACGTTAGAAAAACTTTTTATTCCTTTGAGAATCCATTTCGGAGAATTATGTCCTTTTTCAACCGTGTGTGTTACAACTATTTAGGGAAAAAACTTTTACATAAAAGTTAGAATAATGTATACAAGTTTGCACAAAAATCATCGTGATGTTAAAAATTTGTAAAAGAAACAACAGGAAACTTACATGGGTTATGAGAAATGCAGGAGTTGTGACATTAGATAAAATATGGATGGTTATGGTTAACAAGTATAAGCTATAAAATAATGATAAATTGGAAAATGATTTACAAAAGAAAAAACAAAATACATATATGTAAAAAAGTTTGGACTTACTGCAAACATAACGGTATGGTACAGAATAATAAGTTTAAAAATTCCCCCAGATGGCAAAAGGAACTGACATTGAACAGAACGGACAAACGAAAATGTCAGCAAATGCTGACGTCAAACCAGCTTTTTAAAATATAAATTAGTATATAACCTGTGTTTGACTGAATAACAAACAAACAAACATTCTTGCTTTATATACTAATATATAGATATATATAAATTAAAATTTGTTTTTTTTTCAATCATATAGTACATTAATAATCCAAGGACTTATCATACAGGAATGCCTTTTATTTAGATGTACCAATCAAATTTTTCTAATAGTCATTATGCAAGAAGCATTTGCAGTGTTTGGCATATATTAATAGAAATATTCACAATCATCTACATTGTAAAGTGAGAAAGAATTAATATTTTAATCTGTTGTTATAGAGTTATGTTAAAAGTCATCAAAACAGGAATATACAACTATCAGAATAAGTGAACGATTAATTACGTTTATTGGATAATTAGTTAAATACAACAATTTTAATTTAAAAACACCAAACACTTACATTTTAGTGTTCACCCTTTATTTTGCTTTAAATCGACCCCAAAACGCATCCCACCTCTGATACACGAGCGAGACACTTTTACTTCTTTATTTATTTTCAACATAACAGGAAGCGCAAAACAAACAACATTACTCGAAAGATAATTAAACACATCGTAATAATCGTTTAAAATACGATCGGCTTTTACTACGTCGTCTGAAACTATACTTTTGTTTACGTTGAGTGAATCTATATCTATATCTATATCTATATTATTATATAAAGAGACAACGTATTTTTCGTTTGTGACCACTAACCGTGAAAACTGTGAGATCCGAAAGGCCCCTGGCCTCATTTATGAATTTTTATTAATATGTTTAAATTATCGACAAAATATTACTTCATTTTGTGTGAAAAAACTAGTGTTTTTGACGTGGGAAAAATAGATGACAGATGACACTTCCTTTCCACAGAGGAGAACATCCGCTGTTTTTCCCGTATCTGGTTAAAAATCTCGCTCCGATGGGAAATGGTTACCCCTCATTCATCCCCCTTTCATCCGTTCTCACGAAAGAGTTACTGGACGATGATTGGGCGAAATTTTGAAATAAAAGGAGAAATTAGTCAGAATTCGGGGAGTTCTCCGACCGATCCGAAAGCGGGCAGACTCCATACAATTCTTCTCCGGAGTTCAGCGACGAGTTCTTCGACAGATCCGAAGCATACAAACTCCACATACGTTTCCCTCCTGATGGTCAACGCCCATAACGGAGTCCGATAGACTAAGTCCCGAGTCTACACTTAGAAGAAGTGATATTTATATGTTGTGCATGAATTGATCTCCCATACGAAAGTAATATGAACTCTATCTACAAGGTGTATATCTACAGAAACGAAGACGACGACAACTAACAGGTCGTATGTTTAGAATCATTTGTGAGCTCTCTCTCTTGAACGCGCATTAGCATAGATTCAGTCCTATTCTATAGCTTGTCTTATAATCATTGTATTTGGTTATTTGTATTCGTTTGATTAGATTTATTAAATTTTACTTTTGTTTCTTATATAAAAATGTCTCTTAATTGGGTGTCCGAAACAGATCGCATACGCGTGTTTGTCCGCGTGTAAAATAACCGACAAACTGGTGTCAAGGAAATCCTGACGAACGTCTGAACTTCACGGTTCAGATCATTTTAAAATACGCTCTCCTATGAAATAGACTAGAATCGGATCTTACGATTCGAAACCTTGGAGAACTAGTTTTACCAACTGGGGCCGATTAAGCGTTACTTGAGTACTACTTACTCCGTAACCCCGGCTGATCTCACATGTGGTGTAGCAGGAGTGGGGTTTAGAACTAAAAAGAAAAAAATCCATAGAAACTCTCACAAGTGGTGTAGCAAGAGTGTGGTCTTGAGCTTAAGAAACAGAATCTCACAACTGGTGTAGCAGGAGTGGTTATAATAACCTCTCACAAGCGGATCTGATTCGGATTGAGAGACAACTAGTTGAAGTTATGATAAAGTTACCTATAAGTTTAAGTTACCTATAAGTTAAAATGGAGAGAGATAGAGAACCTTCGCGAGCGGCGTTAGCTGCCAATCCAATAGTGTTAGGCGGATTAAGTGGAATGATTCCCCTTTTACCGGTCTTCTCAGGGGACGCGAAAGGTCCAAAAGTATCAGAATTTTTCGATACGTTAGCGGATGTGACTAGAGTAGCAGCATGGTCGAAGGCACAAATGCTAGCTGTAGCTAAATTAAAATTGACTGGCATTGCCCGGGAATTCGTCCGAAAAGACAGGAGGATTAAGGACATAGATGACTATGAGGAATTTAAGAAAATAATGTTAGAGCGTTTTGAGAAGGTCCCTTATCCATATCGAATCCAGAAATTTTACGCGTGCGTTCAGGCTAGAGATGAGGACGTACAGACATACGCAGTACGACTCCAGGCTTTAGCAGAGGAGGTTGAGATTGAACACGAAGGCGCGAACGAAGCCGAAATTGCAGTAATAAGAAGAGTGAAGGAGAAAGAATTAAATGAACGCTTAAAGATCCAATTTTTAAATGGGATAGATATAAAAATACGTCAAAGAGTTATGTCTCGCGAGCCCGATACTTTCGACCAAGCACTAAAAATAGCAATAAATGAAGAAAACATAGAACTCCTTACCTCTCCTTCTAAAGGAATTTTAAGAGTAATTAAGGGATCGGAAGAACAATCTAGAGAGGAAAAATTAAATATAGACGAAATGCAAGAAATACAGAACAAATTAGATAGATTGTTAGAGCAATTAAAAGGTTTACAAGGAGAACGACGAAGCGCACAAAACTTCCGGCCAACAGAGCGAACTTTCGACGGAGATCGGCAATCAACTTCCGACTTCCGCAGAGCCAGAGCTCGTGTTCCAACATATAGAAATAATTATCGTTATGATTTAGATAATATGAATAGGGATGAGCCTAATAGAACTAATAGATATAAAAATAACTGGAGGGGTGAGATCAATAGCGTCGAAGAATCAAGAAGGCGACACCCCAGGAATTTCCGTAAGGAGAGAAAAACACGTCCCAGGTATAAAGAAGGAGCAACAAATCCTAAATGGAAGAAAACTTTTTGGAAAGGAAGGCTAAACACTGTTGGTGCTGAAATTAAGCCTATCGTACTTGTGTACGTTAATAATATACCAATCAAAGTACTAGTCGATGAAGAGGCTAAAAATACGCTCTTATCATCACGAATCGCTAGAAACCTAGAAAATAAAGCCCCTGTGCATTTCACGATGCCGATGGAGGTGGAAAACAGTCCGGGAAAAACTGTTTCGTTAGAAGGCATAGCATTGCCAACCTATAAGTTAAGAGGATTAAAATATAAAAGAATAGCGAGAATAGTCGATCCAGAAATAACCATACCTTGTGATGGTGTAATAGGAAAAGATTTTATAGAAGAGGAGAAATTGATTATAGACCGGGAAAATAATAGGATAATATTAGAAAACGGTAGTGAAGTTCATTTTTGTTCTCCCCGTCACACAAAAGGAAAGTATTATGGGAAAGAGCAACAGATCAAACCACCGAAAAAGATAGATTTAAATTATTCGGAAGTAAGCACACTGAGAAGTGTTCGGGCGATTCCTCAACGCAAACGCCATAAGCAGAACAAGCATTTAGGGACCATCAGAAAAACAAAAGCCAAGCGTAAATCCATAAAAGGAAAGATAAACAATATGTCTAAGGATATGAAAATAGGGCATAAAATTGAACGAGAAAATAAGAAGAAAACTTATAGCGATCCCATTGAGGAAACGAAACGAGATGAGAATACGAAAGTTTTTCAAGAGACTAGGAAAGAAAAAGAATTTTCAGAGAACGTGACGTCTCATAAACACAAGGAGTTAACAAATAAAACTGATCTAGAGCCTCGTCGAGAAAATACGATAAAGGAAAATAAGGTAGAACTCAGAGGCGACCGCAGAGCAGAGATGAATCGCTCTAGAGGTCAATTAATAGCGGATCTCTATAAATTAATATGTCTACTGATGTCGTTATTAAAAATTATCTCCGGCAAGAATATGAATAAGGAAGATAAAATAACAGAAAATCAGGAAGTTGAATTGGAAGTAGAAGAAGCTTTTAAAAGCCGTATACCGATAGCTGTGTTTCAAAGACATAAGAACTATCCGTTCATGGATCCGAACAAAATTATGAAGGAGAAACGGAATAAAACAAAATATATAACTGGAGGGAATAATTAAATAGGAAGTCGCTTATCAATGCAGATATTGTTGAATCATCCTTATTACTTCCTTTCTTGATTAAGAAATACTAGTAGCAGAATAAATAGAATAAGGAAAATTACGAAAACTTGAACTCACCTCTCAAGCTAATAGTAAATCCTATATAAATGAGATAGACGATATAGTCATACAAGAAATATATAGAGGAAGTAGATTAAGTATATTATAATCGTAATAGAGAACAAGGATCGTGGAGTCATTAAGTACCCCTTTGAAAGAAAATAAAGAAAGAATTTTGTTTAGAAAAAGCGAAACTACGTCATAACAAGCGGAACTAGACAGAGCGGAAACGGAAAAAGCCGATTCACTTCGATGCCGCATCTCTATAGAATTATAGAAGTTATATTCTATCATTAGTAGATTGTTTCATTCTGGAAATATCGAAGGTGTTAGATTTATTTAGTTAAAAATATTAGGCAAATAGTTACTAGCTGTTCAACTAAATGGGATAAAATTTTTCTTTTCATTGTATTAAGAAAAATGGAAGATGATAAAAATTTGAAGATAAGGGAGTTCCCCTTTATATTATAACAATTAAAATATTTTCAACAGGTGGAGAACGCTCTCCGGAAATTATAAAAACAAGACGAAGCTCATTTCCCAAGAAAGCTTGCTCACCCTCTTCAATAATGGGATTAGACACGAAGATGAAGTCCTCGATTACATTCATCTTCCAAATTTGCATCTTGATCAACTTAAAATGGAGCTATAACGCACAAGAAGTAAACGAATTCGAGAAAGGTGTTATTTTCATTCACAAGGAGAACTTTTTGATGACATCAAGTCATTGGACATTGATCCATGATTTCGATTTTGATCATTTTGATCAACAAGTAGAGATTTTAACACAATCTCTTGAATCGTTAAAAGCCATAATCATAAACAGAGAGCGAGTATCAACTGAGAAAAGAAAGGATCAAGCAAGACGGATCTTACCTACAAATGGATACGAAATACTTATATCATCTTTCTCGGAATACAAAAGAGACTATTATAATTTAAAGGGATTAGTTATCCTTGATAGGGAAAGTAGGAAGAGAAGAGGATTAATCGACGTAGGAGGAAAAGCATTGAAGTTTTTATTCGGAACAGCTACATCCGAAGATATCGAAGTTTTAAATGGAGAAATTACAAATATAAAACGTATTAATAAAGGTATAATTCATTTAGTACAGTCACAAGCGACTCTTCTAAACGATACTTTGAGAATAAGTAAGAACAACAGACAGAAAATAAATAATTTGTCAAGAAGACAAGATTCCTTCGAGAACTTACTAAAAATATATCGATATGATTTAGCATTTGAAATTATCATGAGAAATATAGAATTTGCGATGCAAGAATTTCATACACAAATAATTGAATTAAGAGAAGCTATTGACGTTTTAGAGCAAGGAAAATTAAGCTCGTATTTTATCTCAAAGGAAGTGATGTATCGTACGTTACGAGAAATACAACCACAACTTCCGGAAGGTTATTCATTGATAGAGCAAGTCAAAGCTGACACTCTCTTTAAA
Source organism: Centruroides sculpturatus (assembly GCF_000671375.1). Classification (NCBI taxonomy): domain Eukaryota; kingdom Metazoa; phylum Arthropoda; class Arachnida; order Scorpiones; family Buthidae; genus Centruroides; species Centruroides sculpturatus. The sequence continues at coordinate 525,002 of NW_019384747.1, read as the reverse complement.
TTTTACCAGTGGATTACTACAGTTGCTATCGCACTTCCAGGAAAATTAAGAATTTTCGCAAAAATGCCATTGAAAACGCCTAGTGGATATTTCGATGCTTACGAAATTTTGGGATTACCTACATATATTCCTGTATTGAAAGCTTATGCATATTTTAAGACTGAATATCCCATTTTAGCATTGTCAATGGATCGTCAATCGTACATGTTGTTACGTCATCACGAATTGGCTGTTTGCCAAATATCACAGTTTGCTGTTTGTTCACCGGACGTTCCGATATTTCGAGCTCCACATCAGAGCTGCGAATATTCTTTATACATCGGAAATGATCAGAAGGTAACAGAACTTTGTTCCAAAGAAATTGTAAAGGAATTTTATCCAATTTTTAGAAGAATAGACAAGCAAGGAACATGGGTATTTTCTACACCCTCTACATTAGTATTAGTAGTGAAATGTTCTGCTAAACAAAATAACTTGCATTCATTACCTTCTAATATAAGTAAATTGAATAATGTTGGAATCATAAGATTGCCAAATACATGTATAGGATACTTACCTGGAATTATCCTCACTTCACATTTTCACATGAGATCAACTGTTCACACAAGAAGCAGTCCTAAGTTTATTATACCTCCAATTGAAACAATATTTTCCAAGATGGAATTAGAGAAATTGCAAGAGAGTATAAATACTACAGAAAATCCTAAGAGGAATAAAGAGAATTCTAAGAAACAAACAGATGATGACATTAAGGTAGCAGAAAAATCATACGAGCAAATGAAGAAAGATTTGGATAGATTATTGAAAGAAAATGAAGATCTTTTTATATCAAACACTCCAACAATTCCAATCACATACATATGGATTATCCTTGGAAGTATAGGAATATTAATTCTACTTATCTGCACATATTATATAGTCAAGCATATTTGTTGGAAACGAAGATTTGAAAGGAGAATAAAGAGAAGGACACAACAGGACATTCCACTTCAAGAAATTTCCCCAAAGAAATAATGCAGAAGAAGAAGAAACGGAAATAGTCGAACCTGTTGCAAGCTCAACTGAACAAGCTTCAAGCTCAACTCAGATAAAGAAGCCCTTTGTTCGAACATATCGACTTTAATTCACATTTGCTTGTTGAGATGATAAATTCATTCTTGATTGAAAATTTTTGATTATAAAATGATCGATTTTAGTTACATATATCTTTAGTTTGTAAGTACCTTTCCTAACAATAACAAAAAGCTTATTTAAAGGAATGTACACCCCTCTCAAATTGATAAATTAAAGTGATTGATTAGAATAGACATAATATTTTATAGAATAATCTAGATATAAGACTTAGAGTAGTATGAAGAGAGAGAGAGACATTAATAGAGATATGTATTTGTTAACATACTACCTTTTAAAATGAACAATACTTTGGTGGAAAGTGAACTTTGCCCAAAATTGGATTTAAATGACCCTGGATTCATACAACCTTTAATGAACTCAACCACCTGAACTTTTGTGGTTATGTTAAATGAAATTGTAGCAGAAAAGAAGTGTGTCAACATACAGGAAGAGGACACATTATATCATTTTGAACTGCACAGTGAACTTTGAACTGTTAGCAGGTGCTTTTTGAAACAAGAAGACATCACATGATCTTCTAATATACCTGAATTCGTGCAACTATAAGAAGTCAGCCAACAGAGGTGCTGCCATAGAGACTCTCAGCAACAGAGAGGTGCATTCGAAGCAAGTGACGAACTATGTTCACTTTTACCGTCAATTCCAGACGAAAACACCTGTGTTCATTTTGTTTATTTTAGTAATATTATTAATCTGATGAATTGTTTATTATATTAGTCCATGTATTTCAATTTTGAATTTAATTTGAATTATTGTATACTTTTATGATTTTATTATTATGTATAACGCAATTGAGAAAGAGAGAGAGCAATTCGAACTTATGTATTGCAGTGAAAAATCACGCCTTCTTTAAATGTAGTGTGATTTTTGAAGATAAGGGAGTAATGTGAGATCCGAAAGGCCCCTGGGCCTCATTTATGAATTTTTATTAATATGTTTAAATTATCGACAAAATATTATTTCATTTTGTGTGAAAAAACTAGTGTTTTAGACGTGGGAAAAATAGATGACAA
>NW_019384747.1:506854-522501 GCF_000671375.1 Centruroides sculpturatus | reverse complement strand
ATATAAAGAGACAACGTATTTTTCGTTTGTGACCACTAACCGTGAAAACTACTGAACCAATCGTTACCAAATTTTAACTGTAGCATCTTTATGACCCCCGGAATGTTTACCACTAATCAAACCTGCAGATTTTTTATTAATTAAATAAAACTACAATGGATTTTTGTCTAGGGTTAAGGCTTTTATGTCCAACAGATGGCGCTACGAGTATGACGCCCTAAGTTTGCTTTTCTGTGAGGATGGACTAAAGCAGATCATCATCTATCTATCTGTATAAATAAAAATGTAATGTTCGTTCGTTCCTACCAATTCCTTTGAAATTTTCACACTATGCTGCATTCGAATACGCACGTGTTTTTATATAATATACGTGTCGAAATTCCCCCACTGAAGGGAGATGGTTAGGATTAAGGCTTACCATAAAGAACTCTGCTTCTATTTCTACTATTTTAGATGTGGTTTTTTGCGTTTTTGATTCCGTTTTAATAGGGCACGCCAAGAGAATGTACACTAAAAAGAAATTTTTCGGAAAATTTCCCCCCACACAGGGAAAGTGTTATACATTTATACATTTTGACCCACAACAACGCGTGGCGGGGTCTGCTAGTCTTCACTACTTGTGAAATCTACTAAGGAGAAAACAAACAAGAGAATTATTTTAATCATCTCGACCTTGAGTCAAGAATTAATCCAAAAGATATTACGTGTGATTCAAAATATACTGTAATATCAATTAGATGCAAATATTTTCCTTTGAATTAGTTTTATCAATTAGAAAATTTTATCGAAAATTGGAATAGTGAACAAATCTTGGGTTGGAAAATGTAAAAAATACGCATTTATCAATATGACAATTTTTACTTATTTCAGTCATTAATCTGTTTTGCAATTAAACTTGAAAATTTATTTCTATTTATAAAATAACAGAAATAAATTTTCAAGTTTAATTTATTTTATACATGTACATTTATTAATGAAAATAAACAATTCATATATCATAAATGTCAAATGATCTGTTTTATAACTACTTCATTCAATATATATTCAGGAAAAAAAGACAAGGATTGCAGCAAACGTGATAAATGGGTTAATATTAAAAAACAGATAAATATATTGTAATATTACTTTAGAATTTCCTGTAATTTTACAATGAAAAAATCTCAATTAAAATAAACATAATGCATGTTTCTTCGCATTCATCTATTTATTTTAAATTATTCTTATAAAATATTTTTCAAACTTCACAAATCTCATTTGTTGTAAAGTAACACCAAAAAGTTTTGCTAAAATTAAAATTTATAAAATTAATTGATGAAAAGTACTTTTCAAATGTAAGACAATCTGAAAGCAATATTTTAAAACGTCGGTGATTAATTTTTTAATTAATAACCATCGCTCATAAAGTAAAGTAGAAATATAAAATTAACAATTTAACGGTTAAAACTGACATTAAAAGTAAGTCTAATTTGAAAACAATAAAAAAAATTTTAATAATATATTACACGAAGGATAGAAGTGGAAGAAATTGAAAACATTTATAATTATTTTTTTCTACTTTGAATTTAGCAACATGACAATAAATTTAATTGATTTAGAAATCTTTTTAAAAATAATTTTTATCGGTTACGTTTTTAAGATTTATTACGGGGAAAAGTAAAGTGTACTTGTTTTTTGACATCAATATTATTAGAGTATTTCGATATTCGAACAAAAATGATTAAATTTTAAATCCGGATATGTTTACATGCTTTCTAGAAGGTGAGATTAAATGGAGTGATTACGCCATTGCAATGCATTGTATTATGTCCCAAAGATTCTGTCTTTTATGTTAACTACAAGTGCATGTAATTTAACGTTCAAGAATGTAGACGATGCAAACGAAGTATAATCGAAGCATTCAGGACGATTAAATCTTTTTTTCAATTAAAAAATAATTTTAAATTTTTATTAGATATTTTTATTTTGTTTTTCTTAAAATGTATTTCGTGAATCCATTCATTTTATTATTAATTTTTATATTTCTAACAACAGGTGTTTTTTGTTTCTATTTCCCACAAACACAATTTGCTATACCCAAACGATTTTGACCATTTCCATCTTACTTTTTGAGTCTATTAAAATAGACTAGGGCAGGCTTGGCCAACATACGGCCCGTCTAATGAATTTATGTGGCCCGCGATCAATCTTTCAAATAGCTCGATGAAAAATTCTGACGCCTAATAAAAAAAAGGTCAACACCTCACCGTGCGCTTAGAGTTAACCCTCCATTACAAATCTCTTAAGTACAGCGTAGAGTGTTGATAAAGCATGATAATGTGAAAAATGTATCTGTAATCTCTATCTACAGTTCAGTTTCTACGGGGTGACACCACAATGAGATCTCGCACTACCTCAAAATCTTCTTAGGGCAACCTCTGGTTCGGCCCGTGGAAAAAGTTTTCTCTCCAATTCGGCCCGGGGGAAAAACTGTTGGCTACCCCTGGACTAGGGTCATATCTATTGTAATTTTGCTTTGTTAAAAAAAAGTAATTAAATTAAGGAAGTTTTAATAATTTCACTTTTTATCATCAGAGATATCAAACTACAGTAAAACCCCGCTTAATGCGCCTGGATTAACGCTGATTCGATATAACACATTCTGCTCGAAGCCTAAAAAAGAGCTCAAAAGTTACACTAATTCAAATTATCGCGGCATTTCATTGATTCGTATATAATACGATTATTCCCGAACACGATCCTTTTACCAAACGGTGGCAATTCGTCATAGCGCCGCATTTCCCTTAAATCTATGTTTGTTTTGTGCAATTTTGAAAAAAAATTATAATATCATGGTTGACATAGGCAATATCGACTTCGTNCATTGATTTGTATATAATACGATTATTCCCGAACACGATCCTTTTACCAAACGGTGGCAATTCGTCATAGCGCCGCATTTCCCTTAAATCTATGTTTGTTTTGTGCAATTTTGAAAAAAAATTATAATATCATGGATGACATAGGCAATATCGACTTCGTTTGGCAAGAATTAACTGATAACTGCATGAACGAAATGTGAAAGAAATTATGGCTGAAGGTATCCAAGAGTTCTCAACGAAAAGAGCCTATCGCTATATCGTTAGGTTGACCAAATTGTCAATCTAACCGATACAGCAGAACTCGGTGATGCAGACGAGCAGGATTTTGAGGAGTTACTGCAGGTTTCTGGTGAGAGCCTTACCAACGACAATCTTCAATAACTGGCAAAACAAGGAAGTGAAGTAACTCGCAAAAAGTAGAAGTGAAAATACAGATTTTAAAAACAAATAACCCAAAAGCAACAAGTGAAACTACACGACTTTATCGCAAAAAACAATTTCAGAAGAGCCAGGAACTTCGACATAAAAATAAACTTTACATTTCTATGTCCATATTTTTCTGTTATTTAACATATCTTATTATACAAATTAATATAAAGAAACTTAAAATTAAAGTAAAATTTGTTTATTTTTGGTCGCTTGTTCCCCTTTCTCTATTACTCTATGTTAAAATGACCGTGACAAAGCGGTATACGATGTTTCGTTTAGCGCAGTGTTTCTCAACCTCTAAGGAATCGTCGCCCCCTTCAATAAAACCGTTACGTAGTATCGCCCCCTTCACTACAAAATTCCGATGCCGAGGGACAAGGCTAACGCCAAATTCGTACTGCATTGAATAGACTAGTGACTAGTATAATGTTATTTGTTTAATTATTGTGCANTGTCCATATTTTTCTGTTATTTAACATATCTTATTATACAAATTAATATAAAGAAACTTAAAATTAACGTAAAATTTGTTTATTTTTGGTCGCTTGTTCCCCTTTCTCTATTACTCTATGTTAAAATGACCGCGACAAAGCGGTATACGATGTTTCGTTTAGCGCAGTGTTTCTCAACTTCTAACGAAACGTCGCCCCCTTCAATAAAACCGTTACGTAGTATCACCCCCTACACCACAAAATTCCGATGCCGAGGGACAAGGCTAACGCCAAATTCGTACTGCATTGAATGGACTAGTGACTAGTATAATGTTATTTTTTTAATTATTGTGTGCTATAACGAATAAAATATCTAATTATTCTTAATGTAATGTTTTACTATATCGCCCAGAAAATTGTTTTTCGCTCCCCAAAATATAAATTGTTGCTAATCGCCCCCTGAACATGGAAAAATGCTCACATGGGGGCGATATCGCCCGTTGAAAAACACACTGGTTTAGCGGTTTGTCGTCTAGAAACGCATGCCCCGCGTTTAGCGGGATCTTACTGTAATTAAGAAATATAAAATGTTTTATTGATGCAAAATATTTAACTGTATACAATGACGTTACTACTTTGTAATACATAAGCTTATGCAAGAGCAATATCATATAAAAATCTACTTGTGTAAAAGTAGATTTTTATATGATATTGCTCTTGCATAAACTTATGTATTACATATAGCCGCTGTCTGTTTGTGTACTTAGTGTAATTACCACTGTTAGACTGTCGCAACAAATTGAATTTTAAATATACATCGATTCACTAAATTATCATTCGATAAAAAATGTATCGCAACGAGTTGCATAATACCTATTAGAAGATTTTATTTAAAAATTGACTTCTATTATCTATATATATAAAAATGAATGTATGTCTGTCTGTGTGTCTGTGTGTCCTATGTCCTTCATGCATTACCACACCGTTTATCCGATTGCCATGAAACTTTGGGAAGTTGTTTAATATACTCCGGCGAAGGTTTGTGGCATAGTACGATTGCCATGAAACTTCGGGAAGTTTTTTAATACACTCCCGCGAAGTACATTTATCCTACGATAGATGGCGCGCGTTTACACGAGCATTCGCGCATAGTGTGTTTGATCGATTTCAAATTGTGAAGACCATTTCCCCCCTTCAAAAATATATATGTCTCTATATATGCATTTGTGAACTGTTATTTACGATATTTGTAATCATTTTTGTTTAATCACTTTATTTCGACTTTTTTTGCTAATTATGTTTTCGCTCGAACTTCGTTAAAATCTTAACTGTACCCCGAACAACGACCGAAGTTGTAGGAAGAAATTCGCCTATTTTACCGATCTAGGTATCGCCCTTTTTCAAATTTTAATATCGACTCGAAATAATTTAAAAAGACAAATTACAATAAAACGGTTTATTATCTAACTATCAGAAATTTCCCAACATGCCAAGGAAGAGAGGAAGGAGCAATTAAATAATTAAAATTATAAAGGATTTAAAAATATATATATAAATGGGGAATATCGCGCTTTTGACAATCGCTGCAAGTGTGTGGGCTAAATTTGGAGAATCCGTGCTTCTCGCATGGACAACTGTATGTGGCCAGCTCACGCGTCGGAAAACCTTCCGAATTATTCGTGTACGCACCAGACGAAAAAACAAAAAATATCGTGTATCCACGAGCACTCCAATAAATAAATAGAATTGAAACGACACTTTGAAATGTTTTCCCGATGAAAACGAATAATAATAATATATTTCAATAAAAATGATAAAATAAAAATTTTATTTTATTATAACGAGTTTGCTTGAATTTCATCTCTTCTGAGATCGCAGCAATGCGGACGGGTAAGCTAGTTATTAATAATAAAAACAACTATTATTAGATTTGATTATAAAACTTTTAATATTGTTAATTATAAAATTCAAAAGCTTAATTTTTATCGTTTAGATGAGTTATAGGAAAAATTTTAAATCCTAATAACTAGTAAAATCTTCATAATGCCGATCCCTCTCGAAATACGACAAATAATTCTTTTCTATTTTTTGCACGCGTAAAATCGCCGGCGTAAAAATACGCCGATTAGAAAACCTGTTTTGAAAAATTGCCTTTGCGAGAAGGTCATCGAGTTGAATCTATTATTATTATTTTAAAAATTCGTATAAAATGAAATTTTTATAATAGAAGTTTCATAAAAATAATGCAAATATGGAAGTACGTGTAGTTTTATTTGGTACATTTTTTTATTTGCTTGAATTTTATAGTTTTTGTCAAAAAATTCGTATTTTTTCCATGTCTGTGGAGTCGCGTAAAAATCTACTGACTCCGACTCCGACTCCGACTTTTCCTTACAATCCGACTCCGACCAGGGGCGGACTTGTTACCGAAAGAGACCCGGAAATTCTGATGTCATCACATGACCTCAGAATAAAAGATTCAATAAATAGAGTTCTAATAAAGATAGAACGTAGAAACTTTTTATTCCAAAGCTAAAAGACTCCTCTAAGTCAGTGTTTCTCAACCTGTGGGTCGCGACCCCCAGAGGTTCGCAAAGCCTTACACAGAGGGTCGCGGGTATAAGAAAAAGACAAGTGTTTGTAGGTCCTACATTACAATAAAAAAAAAAATAGAGTTTCAATGAGAAGGTTGTGCCTGTTTATTTTACAGTACAATTGGTTTTTCGATCGATATTTATAGAAAGAAAATTAAATACGTGGTTTTTAAAATCACTGATATAATTTTAATATGGCCCTGGGAGGGTCGCCAGAATTTTTTAACTTGTAAAGGGGTCGCCTATTCAAGAAGGTTGAAAAACACTGCTCTAAGTAATATATAAATATGTATTCGATAATTTTTACTTTTCCCTCTGTTATATATAACAGATGGAAAGTGTAGCACTCAATCAAAAAATGACCTCTCACAAATTTTTACAATTTTGGACTCTGGACACCTTGAAATTTTGAGATATGCAAAAAATTCAAGGTTTTTTTCTATATGTGTGGATGTTATACTGTGTGTGTGGGGCATGATTTGTTCATCCCGTTTCGAGCCTAATAATTTCTGTGTTCCGAGTGGTTAGAATCAAAGTCAGATGGTTTAACACAGGAGTCAGTTATTTTAGTCAAAGTGGTTGAACTAAATCGTGTCCCCATGCACATTCTAACATCTTAGGCGAGAACATCTTAACGAATTTTACTCTACTATTATAAAATGCCAAAAAAGCTTACTTTGAGGGTAGAGACGAGTTTTATTTATTTATTTATTTTTTAAATTTTGAACGCTATTAACGAGTAAAATACAGCAGAGCGTCGTTTATCCGAATCAATTGAGTACTGGGGTTGTTCGGATAACTTATTTTCCGGATAACCGATTATGTACGAAAAAATATATTAACCTATCCCGCGTTGATATTTTTATCCGTTGCGTGTCGCTTCGCGTTGAATTTTCATCGATGTTAAGCCTAACGTAAAGTTTTTAAAATAATAATCGTGGATATTGTATCGTTAAAAATTATTTCTTTATTTTTTACAAAGAAAATAAATATATTGAAAAATATAAAAACAAAAAATTATACTTTAAAAGTTCATCTAGTATCGAAAACGTTCGATTAGGCACGACACAGTCCTCAGAAAAACACCACACAAAAGTGCCAGAGCTGCCAGCTAAAACACACACACCAACAAAAAAAAATATTGGACTAGCCCAAGATATAGCCAAAGATTGCAGCGCCACAGCCCTAGCAAAAATGTTAATTTGCCGACTGGAATTCTTTTGAATAACCGACGTTTCGGATAAACTGTATTCATTAAAACATATGACACATGACCACTTTTATGTCTTCACTCTGTCGATCTTTAATTAAAAACTAAAATTTAACAGTATTAATGCCCCTTTATACTCAAGTTACAGTGCCATATTTCGTTTCTTAAACTTTATCTATTCTGAGATATTGTTTAATATCTCAGAACAGAAAATAAAGAAATTAAACAAATTAGACGCCAATACACACGGGCGCGAATTTTTCCTCTTTTATTGACTTGTTTGAGGGGTTCGGGAGGTCTCCAAACGTGTAGATTGAAAAAAAAAACACTTGGGGAGTCAAATTTGACACGATTACAATACTTTTCCGCTTTATATACATAATAAGTTGGGAAGTAGAAAGGAGTCGGAGTCGGCCGATTTTTTAACGACTCCAACTCCGGCTAAAATACCAAAACTCTACGACTCCACAGCCCTGATTTTCTCGCTTACGTTAGTAACTTGTAAATTAATAGCAATTTTACCTAATTTAATTTTAAGTCCAATTAATGTAGTATTTGATAATATAGACTAATATTAATTCCATATTATATCTAAGTATTTGTATATTACATTTATCGTAAATTATTTTAATACAGTCTCCCTTGGTTACCGGTGGCGAAAGCAACGCCGGCCCAAGCATGGCTACTGGAATGCCCTCAACAGATGTGAGGAATCAACTTAGCCTTGGTGTTTCTGTGGCAATGCATCCACAGACCACAAAGGCTGGAAAACCACGCCATCGGATGAAATGGTCATCAGAAATGAACGAGTTTATCACTGTACTTACTACGCAATCACAAAACTCGAAACAAACATGACAGCATACAGACAACAACTACACCATAGATTCACACAACAATATCCTTACCTCACTGTAACCGAACAAAGGGTTGTCAATCAAAAAACGAACAATTACACACAACAACCTTATCTCACAAACAACACTTGAACTTATCAAACAACAGGTTGCTGATAAATGCATCAACATACAGAAACATTTAACATTAATTAAGATAACGTAACCTGTCAGGATAATCCAGCAACAAGCATTGACAATAGCACACATAAAACAACTACCACTAATGACACTACAGGCACTTCTTCATTCATCACTGATAACATAGACATAGATTTAGTTAATACGCTCTCACTTATATTTCAGGAAACACTCACTAAATATACTGGTACAGATCCCACACAAAGACCACGAATACCAAAAATCAACACGTCAAAGGTAGTAGGAAAAACATTAAATTATGTAAACACTCACTTACTACCAAACTACGTTCATTCAATTTCTACACTATCAGACATTCGTACATTAGTTTATGTTGGGGAGTCACAGTGGTAACACGCCATGGACTGAAAATACAATCTCAGACAGACACACACAAAACACAATTTTATCGCACGCCTGCCTCGCAGACAAGAATGGAAACACAAATAAATGACATTAGAAAGCAATTGGGCAGGCTGACACAATACAATAAAAACAACACAACACCCAAATTAAAGAAACAACTCAAAAACATTTTCAAGAAAATCAAAACACACACAAAACATGAACATCACAACCCACACATTACAGAATACATCGATACACTAAAACAAAAACTCGCAGCCAAAGCACGTAGACTCAAACGATACAAAACATGTACACTACGAAAACAACAAAATAAATTATTCACAAACAATGAAAAACTTTTATACAGACAAATCAGTACTAAAACAAACACTGATACACAGCACAGTGGCACACCAACAAAAGAAGAACTCATAACTTATTGATCTTTTCTTTGGTCCAGTGCTGTTACACACAACGCTGATGCAGGCTGGATCGAGGAGGAGAACTGAAACTTGCACAACATACCAACTATGCCCTGTGCTGAAATAAATGTACACGACATCCGCTACGCTGTGAACAGAACACACAACCGGAAGACATCTGGTGTAGACAACATTTACGATTTCTGGTACAAAAAGGTTACATCACTGCACCGGGAACTAGCTAAACATCTAACACAAATCATCATCAACCCACAAGACATGCCAAAATTTCTTACGCAGGGCATCACCTACATGAAACCTAAAAACAACAAAACCACAGACCCCACACAATACAGACCAATTACATGTCTTCCAACAATCTACAAATTATTCACATCCTGCATTGCAAACAAAATATACAAACATGTTGAAGGACACGACTCTTACTGAACAACAAAAAGGTTGCCGTAGAAATCACAGGGGATACAAATACTCATAGTTTCAGTCATTCTACGGCAAGCACACAAACACAAAAACATAGGCTACACATGGCATATATAGACTACAGAAAAGTATTCGACAGTGTTCCACAGTGTTGGCTGCTACATATTCTACACATGTACAAAATACATCCATCACTCATTGTATTCTTCCAAAGCACTATGCAGCACTGGAGAACAACACTACGTCCGAGGGTTAGTAACACTTCCATACAAACAGACGAAATATTCATTAGGCGAGGAATTTTTTAAGGAGATTACTTGAGTCCCCTCTGGTTCTGCCTAACCTTGAACCCATTATCCAACATGTTAAACAACACGCAATATGGCTACAATATCAGACATGAAAAAAAACACAGATTACGCTGTCTCAACTCATGTACATGCACGACATAAAACTTTATGCATTCACACAAAAACAACTTCATCAAATTTTACAAATCACACATTCATACACCAAGGACATACAAATGGAGTTTGGCGTAGACAAATGCAAAGCACTTCACATAGAAAAAGGAATCCTGATGATCGAAGATTTCGCACTTCGAAATGAAGGTGTTTTTGAATCCATGGAAGAGGGTGAGGTCTACAAGTATTTAGGGTTCCAACAGGCCAAACTAACAGAACATACACAAATAAAACAAAGGTTAATTAAAGAATACCAAAGTAGGTTAAATGCTATTCTCAGAACAGAGTTGAATGCAAAACACACAGTTAAAGCAATAAACACATATGTCATCCCAGTACTCACTTACTTTTTTGGAGTTATACATTGGACTCACACAGATCTTGAACAACTCCAAAGGAAAACAAGAACAACGCGTACTAAGCATAAACAGCATCACCCTAAATCAGCCACAGAATGACTAATTTTTCTACGTAAAGATGGCGGACATGGTCTGATTGACATAGTTAACCTTCACTACAAACAAATACAGACACTGCGAGAGTTTTTTACAGGAAACAAGAAACATCACAATTACATAAAGCAGTAACTCTAGCAGACTCAAATAACACACTATTAAATTTACACTCACATCATACAGACATGACACAACATATAAAAAGCATAGTCACCATTAAGCAATAGTGGGCTCAAAAGGCACTCCACGGTAGGCATCCTTATGATCTGGTCCAGAATTTTGTTGACAAAACTGCGTCAAACAGCTGATTAGATCGGGGATGCCTCTTTGAAGAGACGGAAGGATTCATGATTGCCATACAGGATGAAGTCATAAGTACTAAAAACTACAGAAAACATATACTCAAAGATACAACAATCACAAATGACACATGCTGAAAATGTCAAGTGGTGCTAGAAACTGTACAACACATTACTTCTGGCTGCAAGTTCTTGGCACAGACAGATTATTTACACAGACATAATCAAATAGCAAATATACTGCACCAAGAGCTTGCAAAGAAACACAAATTACAGAATCCATAAACCATGCTACAAATATATCCCACAGACAGTACTGAAAAACAACACGCACAAAATGCACTACGACAGAGCCATAATCAGAGATAAAACAATTTACCACAACAGACCAAACATCACATTCAATGACAAACACGGGATATACTCGATACCGCTAAGAGACTATATGTTTAACTCTAACTTAGTGTATATAGGGGCGACGTTGGGGAATTTGAAGAAAATATTCAATGAGCATAAGCTTTCAGTGAAGAAAACCGTTGACAGTACAGTACTTGCCACTTTTGCCAAACAACAAGACATCACGGACTTCTGGGACCAGGCCTCGATCATAAAAGGTACTAGACCTAGACACGCGGTAAAATTTCTGGAAAAGTTGGAAATCCACAGGGCACAAAAGAGCACGCAGTGCATTAACTATAGGGATGTTGACGGGCTTCCGTCCTCTTGGAAATCTTTTTGTGACGAATTGGCTTAGTTCTATATAAAAGGCTTAATCAAGCTTAGGATGATCCTTGATTGATATTTTATTTCAGTTATTATTAATTATTTTAAACACAGAATTTTTGTGTGTATCACTTTCATTTATAACGTGTTACCTTTTAATTTTTTATATAACCCGTTTATTTGAAATTTGTTTGAGTAATATTTCGAATTTGTCATTTCAAATTAGAAAAATAACTGATGATGAACGCTTAATGCGTTTGAAAATGTTTTTATGTTATTAAAGAATTGTGCTGGACATTTGAATGGATTTTATTTTATTGAATTTATTCTCCAGTAAGCAAGTATACATTTTGTAAGTTTTAAATTTGCTCCGTAAATCAGTATTAAAATTGCATATGCATATGAAATTAAAAAAAAAAGTTATATATCATGTCGATAAGAAAAAGTGAAATGATGGTATTTATAAAAACTTTAAAGAAATTGATGTAATAATTTTCACGGAAATGATTTTGTTCATTGTTTCTTTCGGTTCCATTGCTTGTACCGGTATATATATTTTGAATCTAAGTGATTTGGAAACAACCTGCAGGAAAAATTAAAAACAGTATTTAACAAAATTTTAAATATATTCCCATTTAAAAAAAAATTACATACTTTTATTTCAGAAGCCAGAATATTTTCATTTCGTTCATCTGCAGATATTATATTATTTTCTGCTATTTTCTTTGTGTTCATGTACATTTCATGGAAGCATTCAAAATGCAATTTTAATGTATGTTCATTTTTATAAAACTGATCACAAATCACACATAAATATCTTTTTTCATTATTATGTGCCAGTTGATGTATGGGCAGCTGAGAATTATATTAAAAAGTTTTTCCACATTCTGGGCAATGGAACATTATCTGCTTTTAAAAAATTAGTTAGGTAAAAAGAATTTATTAACTTAAATAAAAATTTCGTATAGAAACACAAATTTCTGTGATTTGTTAAAACCTTATGGTAAAATGTATATGGACCGTTTATTTTGAAAGTGGTGTAAGTCCATTTTTTCTTCTTTCAAGATATTTAAACATTTGCATTTTAGTTGATTCAAAAATATAAACAAAGTGTACTAAGTTTGACAATGTTTCTATGACTTTAGAAATATGTAAGTTGATTGCATAAAGACTTCTATGTGAATTTATCCAAACTAATATATTCTTTCTGGGCCATAAATGGACTTACACCACTTTCATAATTACTAAACTGTAAAATTCATTAAATTTCTATTATGTAAAACTCAATGTCACTTGAAACACATTGCGTTTTATTCTGATTTTGTTCATATATAATAACAAGAAATAAAATAGTATTGTTTATTCTGAACATTAAAAATATTTACTTATTGTTAAACTATTTTATGATAAATTTATCATTATTATGAGCTTACCATTAGACACTGCTTTTCATTTAGATTCATTACATGGATTTTTTTCTAGTCCATCAAATTGTACATTTGTTGGTAATATTTACAGTTTTACTCTTCTGTTGTAAGGGGCTGTCTTTAAATGATGTCCACACTGAAAGGGAGGGAGGGGTTAAGACAAGTTGGACAAGGAGGGTTGAGTATTAGTGGACATCCATTTATTTCATTAAATTTTATACAATATGCATTTTATTATATTTATTTCAAAGTTTCTTGTATGTTTCATTTCTACTTATGGTATCTATCATTCATAAAGTGATGAAGGTTTTAACAGGGATAGAGTTATGTTGGACATCCATAGAGGGAAAGGGGTTACAAAAACTTGGACAAACTGGGACAAGAGGGAAAAGTAAACATTTCAAGAAAAATGCACATGTAATTTATGGATAGCCCAAGTGCTTAGACTGTAGAAAATGGACTTATACCACTTTCAAAATCAATGGTTATGCAATGTCATTTATCGATAAATTTTCAATTGATCAAAGCTTATGGTTATTTTAAAATGTTAAGTGTGAATTGTTTATAAATAAAAAGTTCACACTAAATTGTATGTATATTATGTGTTTTCTCAATTTTTTCCAAAAATGGACTTACACCACTTTCAAAATAAACGGTCCATATGTAGACTGATTATAGTAATCTAACTAGTATAATTCTGACCCGAGATTAAAATTGAAAATTTCTTCAACTTTTAATAAAACTAGGATAAAACTACCTTCCATAAGCATAACATATATGGAAGGTAGAACCTCTTCCTTAGGACGAACCCTATGAAGTATCGGGTCTGCATCCTTATATTCTATTTTGCCTGGGAAAATGGTCATGTGGTCGACTGTTTGCATGACTAATCAGCAAGTGTGACGAGGAGGAGTTGTTGCTGACGTTATGACGTCGTTCGAATGCAGCTGTCATATCCATATATGGTTCGATTTCTACTATTGACTTATTCGACAGTCGACTTTTTTTCTTCTCTAACAACAGATTGTTTAACTTAACAATCGTTACAATCCTTCTCTGTTACAAAATGTTACAATCCTTCTCTGGTTGTTGATAAAGGATTGACTATCAACCGTTTTTCGATGTTTTCTTTACGATCACACCACAGCACTAGGCCTAAAACTTTACTTAATCTTACTAAACGGTTGTTCCACGATTATTTTAATCCTCAGAGAAATAATGAATGCCCTGTAGAAAAAAAATTTGTGGACCAGTCAAATATTACGTACGACCCATCTTTGAAAAATTTTTTCGTGGTCATAAAATCCTCTGTTTCCTTCAGAATGAATATGATGACGCACGCAATTAACTTTTAATTTAAAGGTTACAAATAAATTGTAGGATTTTGCTGAATATTTAAACAAACTGAAGTAAAAGATGCAATGAAAAGATAAACTTCTTACCTTGATATTAATATTTGAAGGTAATATTGTTATTGTATAACAACTTTTGTTAGACATTTAATAAAATAAATTTCAATTTTTTAAATGTATAAACAAACTGTGCAAACTTTTCTAGAAAAACTCAAATATATTGTTCTGTATTAAATATTTTTAATTAATAAAAATTTAAGATTTTTTATAATTTTTTCACATTATTTAGTTTTGCTTAATTTATTGTTTTATATTTTTTGTGTGCTCTATTTCTTATGAGTAAGAGAGGGGGCCCGGGTTAGAAGAAAATGTCTAGGGCCCCAAAGTGGGTTAATTTGGCTCTGGGTGGACATGATAAAAATGGTCTGCCGAGCATGACATTGTGCTTCGATCGATGGTATCACTTCCACATACCTCTACTAATGCTCTGTGAATGTCTGGTTGTAACATAACATAATTCGATTTTCATATAGGCCTGCTGATCAGTGTTGCCGCTCCTAGTACATTTGTACTTTTCTGGTACATTTTGCCCTTTCCAGTAAATTGAAAGTACATTTAAATTTTTAGTACATTTTCAGTACATTATAATATTTCAAGTACCATTTACGGAACAGAATAATATTTCACGCCTTTAACGAAAAAATGAGAAAAAATGAGTTTAATAAAGTCTCACTAGTATCGGTGCTTGCTAATTTAAATTATCCAATCACAACATAGATAGTTGCACGTGTAAGTAGTCTTCTTTCACACGTTCAGTTCTCTGCACATTCTCATCAGGACCTTGACAAACTTTTTCATGCCACGTGGTCCAAACAATTCAACTCCGTCAAACTAAAATAATGGACATGTAAGAAAATCAATGATTTTCAACTTTTGTCATCAATAATATCAAAATATCCGTTAAATCAGAATCAAATTATTACAGAAAATAGTTTTGAAATTGTACGAGTATAAATAATATAAATACTTTTATATTATTTTCTACCACTATAATTTAATTCTTAAATTATGAACTTCAATTTTAGTAATCGTAGTAAAAGAAATAACGGTTAATGTTACGTGTGGTTTCAAAATGGCCGCGCTTCCGACTGTTC
>NW_019384747.1:493779-504500 GCF_000671375.1 Centruroides sculpturatus | reverse complement strand
ATAATATAATATAATAGAAAGGTTAGAAATACAGAATAATCTAATAATCCTAATCATGGCCCACACATCCTACAGTGGAGCCCCCAGTGCAGTGTTGCCGTTCCTAGTACATTTGTACTTTTCTGGTACATTTTGCCCTTTCCAGTAAATTGAAAGTACATTTAGATTTTTAGTACATTTTCAGTACATTATAATATTTCAAGTACCATTTACGGAACAGAATAATATTTCACGCCTTTAACGAAAAAATGAGAAAAAATGAGTTTAATAAAGTCTCACTAGTATCGGTGCTTGCTAATTTAAATTATCCAATCACAACATAGATAGTTGCACGTGTAAGTAGTCTTCTTTCACACGTTCAGTTCTCTGCACATTCTCATCAGGACCTTGACAAACTTTTTCATGCCACGTGGTCCAAACAATTCAACTCCGTCAAACTAAAATAATGGACATGTAAGAAAATCAATGATTTTCAACTTTTGTCATCAATAATATCAAAATATCCGTTAAATCAGAATCAAATTATTACAGAAAATAGTTTTGAAATTGTACGAGTATAAATAATATAAATACTTTTATATTATTTTCTACCACTATAATTTAATCCTTAAATTATGAACTTCGATTTTAGTAATCGTAGTAAAAAAAATAAGGGTTAATGTTACGTGTGGTTCCAAAATGGCCGCGCTTCCGACTGTTCCAAGGTCTATATAAGAAGGTCAGGACACGCGTGATGTACTTCTTGGGCTGACATTTTGGGGTTTTTTGAGTTGCATGTTTTAAGCAAACTTGTACGAGCAGTCAGTCTTATATGACATTAATTAAACTAAAATTGCATAAATTATGTAATTTCCAGTCAAAAATATAATAATAATTTCGGATGATTATGCAATCCCAATTTTATGTAACGTTTTCATCAAATAGTTTAAAAGAAACAAGCATCCTTATCTTTTGCTGTCATGATTGAAATTAATTAAATAGGTACTAAAACTGATGCAATTACGTATATACCACTTCGTAAAGTGATGCAATAACATCAAAAAAATTTAAAGTATAATAAAGAATAAAATAATATAATATAACAAATTTATAATTATTTTTTTAAAGCACGATTGGTTATAAAATTAATATGAAATTCAATAGTATTATTAATAAATGTTATCAATGTAATGCTCATTTTATAATAAACAATAGATGTGTAGATATATTTTTAATTTTAAATAGCTTTCAAAAAATTTCAAAAATAAAATTTAAAATTAAATTATTTGCCAATAAATTATATATATACATATACATACATACATACATATATATATATATATATATTACGTGCCTATATATATATAAGCACGTAAACAAAGTATTCCTAGAACTAGTACATTTTGAATGAAATTAGTACATTTTTGAAGGCGCTTCAGTACGTTTTGAAATTTCATTGCGGCAACACTGCTGCTGATCTTCACATGTGAAAGTACTGTACCCGAGTGTTCTGTGGATACCATGTCACTCATCTTCTGCTCAGCACTTGTTTACTGCAGTCTGTCATGCCAGAAAGGCCATGTAGAATTCTTCTGTACATAGTTTAGTTGTCTAGCATTAGTTTAGTTTTAGATTGTAGTTTAAAAAAAATTCCCATTTATATGTATCGGGTCCTCACGTATCATGTAATCTGTATTATTATATCATAGTAAGCTGATATTTACATTCTCTCTGCGTGTTAAAATCGTAATCTGTTCTTAATGTTATTGTGACATTGCAGTGTTCAAGGCTAGTTTATACCTATCCATAAGTAATGGGTTTTGCATTTTACTGTTACCGGACTATTCCTCGTAATTGTTAATAGTGTATAACGGTCTTGTCAACTTTTGTAATTTTGGTTATTAATAATTTCCGATGCAACGCTCTGAGGTCTTAATAACTTTCTTCAGCGTTACTTTTCCCCTTTTCCTTTATACTTTTCCCTTCAGAACCCTTCCTTCAACCCTTTCTTCACTCCTTTCTCTTCGTTGTGGGCTAAGTTTGCAAAAGCAGACAGCCCTTCCTCCTACTTTATTATTATTATTAGTCTGTCATGCCAGATCTTGTCTGTTTCTTACGTCTGTGAAAATGCTTATGCAAGCATTCAACATGATTGCATCCACCACGCGGAAAAGTTGCCAGATTGTGCAAGACTTGCTATCCATGTATTTTTTATTAAAATTTTTGTTTTGAGTTGTTCTTTTTGTCAGCAANTTTTGATGTTTTAGCTGGAGTCGGAGTCGGAGTCGGATGATAAGGAAAAGTCGGAGTTGGAGTCAGTAGATTTCTACGCGACTCCACAGCCCTGGTTTAATCACAAATAAAAATATCAAATTCTTGTAAATGCACACATTTTCCAGCAAAAATTACTGGCGTTTTAAACTTTAAAGTACTGTATAGAATTTCTACATACAAAAAAAAAAATGTAAATACAAATGGATTAAATTCGTTTAGAAGATATCTTAAAAGTCATTAATTCGTCTGAAATCTGAATTTATTTCAGACGAATTAATTTCAGAATTTCAGAAGAATTGGTGAAATTTACTGAAACGTCGGATAGTCGAAAAAAATTTTTGTATTTATTCTTAGAGCAATAAATTGGATATTGAAATTATATGTTCTTAATTACAAGATAGAGTAATAATATTCATAATTGTGAGAATTATCGTTTATAAGGACGACTAAATTGATAATATATGCAAATTACACGAAAAAAGCTAAACATCGATTAAAGGCAATATTAAAGTAAAGTAGGTAATCTGGGAGTCAGACAATTCTAAGAGTATGTCATTATTATGTATAACAATGTATTTATATTTCAATTTCAGTTCGTGCATTGGTTATATACTTCAGGATTTTTGTATGAATTTAAAATAAAGACTACACTTTCTGTCACAATTCAACATATTTTGGAGGGATTTCAATTGTGTAAGCACAGGAATTTATAGTTAACTTTATAATGCATAATTAGGATTTGGTACATGTTGAGTTGGCGGAAACCTGTGAATGGCATTTTTTATATTGGAAGACGATTAGATTAACTAGAAGACAATTTATTGAAATTAATTTGAGATGAAGACGTGCTAACATGAACGGTGGACTGAAATACTTGAGGTATATTTAATTTATACAATTATAAAATTGCAAATTTGAATATCTGAATGCTTTCATAAATTTATAGAAGTTAGACATCAACCGAATTAGGAAATAGCGTTTGTGTTTTATTATTTTGTTTCATATTGAACCTTAATTAATATGGAATTGTTTTTGTTTTCCTACATGTTTACATTACAAAAGTTAATATGTCAAACTATAATGACTTGGTGTTCATGATTGCATCAATGCTCACATAGATCAAAATAAAAATAAGATTTTTACACAAAGAAAAAAATCACATTTTCGATTTTATCTAATGATCTGATACTAATCTAATGATATGAAAGGAAATCATCGACTGCACTGTGATAAGCCAAAAATTGATTATATGCCAAGTGAGATCGCCAAGTGAAATTCCTCCTGGCAGTTCATGTACAGTATTGAATAGTGGCTGTTGTTTACATGTCAGACACGTGAAAAAACCCGAAAACTTCCACTCAACTATCCCGTTGTTCAGAAGCAAACATACAACTAAATATCAGTGTTCAGTGGTTTAAATCATTTGACAGAAATGTCAGTTTTCAAAATCTTAAATGTAATGGTTTGATAAAAAGAAAGCTTACTGGCCATTTATACCAAGATATTTCAAGTAAAATTACATTTGGTTTAAAAATGGATATCTTATTACTTAGTATCTTGTTTCATTTTGTCAAGATGTCATCAACAGTAAGGTCTTTCAGTAAATTAAAAATTTATGAAATTTAATGTGCGAGATGATATATCTTTAACTAGTTAATTTTACCAGTTGCTGCTTCAATTGCAATTAAAGTTTTGTAGATGAAAAAAGTCAAAGATTGAAATTTTAGTTCGGTGGATATTGGACGATATTCGTATCATTTATCTGTTAATACAATTATCAAAATACTGGTTGAAAATCTGATGAAATTGTTGCTTTTGTAATTTCTTTATGATTTTGTATTGTGTTTGTCACTTTGTTACTTTATTCTTAAACAAATAAATTTTATTTCTTTATAAGTTTTGTAGACGCTTTTAGAGCGTTATGTTAATATTAAATTATTTTATCATGAAAGGAACTATTAGTATATCTATCTGTAACATTTCGTAACAATTTAAAATAATTTAAAATTCGCCATTAAATAATTTTGTGTAAATTTAGTTTTCATCACGAATGAATAGGGGCTAGGGCCTGATTATTAAAACTCTGTTTTTCTTAAAGGACTACAATTTCTACTTATCCATTGTTACTAATATTTCGTCCGGAAGTGGACGAGTGGATAAGTTTACTAACACTGATAGTCGTGAGTTAGCACATCACCAGCAGACGCCACGAGATTTTTTCTGCGTTCACCTAACGCCTAAATACTGAACACTTTTCAATAGAAAGTCACCTCGAGGAGGCATTTCCTCACGAAATGCCTCCTCGAGGTGACTTTTTATTGAAAATGCGTACGAAATGCGAATTGGGCAAAAATGCGTAAGAAATGCATACGAAATGCGAAAATTGGGCAGATTGCCCAATTTTTGCATTTCGTACGCACAAAAGAAATGAATATTTGTTTGTTTGCATACGAACAACTTATATCCTTCTACCAATTGACACTCCATCTCAGTTGCATTCTTGAGAGACCATTGGGTTCTCGCGATTCAAAATATTATGTTCAATGATTGTTGTACTTACCGACGTCTCCCCATCCGACGGCAATTGCAGTTTTTGAATAAAGCGTTTTATCTTGAAGTGGTATAGCGATTGGTACCGGTTCTGGTTGAGTTAGACATAAGTCAGCAATATCATTTTCTAATATTATCAGAGCAATATCATTTCTCATTTTCTCTTTATCAAATTCTGGATGTTCAATTATCTTTGAAAACTGTATTATTTTTCCCGTATACTTGTTAGCACTTCCTATTCTTCCAAACAGAGCACCAACTGGAATTCTGTAATATATGAAAATTACAAATAAGGACAGAGGGGAAAAAAATAAACTTCAGGATTAAATTTTATGATACTAGGACGTTCAATAAGTAATGCACATAGGTCTTTTTCTTACTCAAGGTTTAATTTTTTGCAAATACAAATATACCGCATTATTCCCCAATTAATTGGCTGCAAGTACCCTTATTCCACATAGTCTCTATTTAAATCTACGGCTTTGCCACCTGGATGCCAGACCATGTATGCCAGTTCGGTACTACTCAGTTGGCCTCTCTCTCGGCCACTTCCTGACGTCTTCTGTCATTTTCTCATCGTTGTCATATTGCTTTTCTCTGATGGCATTTTTCAGGGAGCCAAACAAATGGAAGTCAGAAGATGCAAGATCCGGGCTGTAGGGTGGGTGAGGAGAGGTAGTCCATCCAAGATTTGTGATCTCTTGATGTGTGACCTCGTGTTATCGTGTTGAAGGAGAATTTGGTTAACATTTTTATGGGGTGAACACGCCTAAATCGTCTTTTCAACTTCTTCAGGGTGTTGATATAAATCCCTGAGTTTATTGTTTCACTGGGTGGCAATCTGTCAATCAGAATCACACCTTCACAATTTCAGAACACTGTGGCCATAATCTTATTAGCTGAGGGTCCTGATTTGAACCTTTTCTTTCTAGGGGAATTTTTGTGAAGCCAATTCATGGATTGTCGTTTGGTGTCAGGTTCAAAATGGTGAATCCGTGTCTCATCTACTCTGGCAATCTTGGATAAGAAATGTTTATCAGCTACATGATGTTCAAGCAACTCTTCATAAATGGTCCTCCTATACTCCTATTTTCAGTTAGGCACGTAGAGATCCACTTGGCACAAACCTTTGAACAACCTAAGTGGTGGATAATTGTGTTGATACTGCCCACCCACAGCGATGCCTAGTTGAGCAGCAAATTGTTTGGTTGTTACTTGCCTGTTCTCTTGAATAAGCCTATTATCGTGTTGAACCGTCTCTGGAGTCACAGCAGCATGTGGCCATCCCCAGCGTGGAAGATCTGAGAGTCTTGCTTTACCTTGTTCTGTCCTTGAGACTCTGCTAACCTAACGACTGACAGTACTCCTATTCACTGCTTCATCCCCATAGACATGTAACCATTTCTGAATGTTTCAGATAGTCTCGTACGCCGCAAAAAGAAATTTAATCACAGCTCTCTACTTGTACTTGTCTCAAGTGCAGCTGCTATTTTAAAACTAAGCTACGCTACAACCACCTAACGGAATTAACGAAAACTTTGTGCTGTTATACAACAATTGTTATTTTAACAATTGTTGTATAACTTTGCATAACGTATTTTATACGTTGTGCAAAGTTTCGTTTAATTTTAATGAAAGGCAGCCGAGAAATAAAATCATGTGCATTACTTATTGAACGGCCCTTGTATATAGCATTTTCGCTTAGATTTAATGCAATTCTGAAACACTGCTTGACCATTTGCAATTGGATATTATAATTGCAATTTATTTATGTAAATATTTAAAGAAGAAAGGCCATAAATAATCGATAAGGAATTCGTATCACACATATTATTCTGCAGAAAGAACAATATTAATACATAGAAAAAGAATTGTCTTATTTTCTATTTGTAATACAACTTCCAAAAAACATCCGCATAAATGTCTGTAATGTTAAAGTTTCTCTTAAATTTCTTGATATATGGCTGAAATATCTGTTGTAATCAGCAGCTGTTACTGTGTTAACAGATTGTTCGATTAAATTATTACAAAAGTTGCTTCTAGCCCTTGATATAATAATATTAATTAAATTAAATTATCCACAACCGTGAGGCAGATAATAGTGAGGGCTTATCAGACCAAATGATGGGCACAAACGCTCAGAGATCAAAGTGAAAACAATTTAATAAACTCAAAAAGTTACTACATAAGTGTGAAAACGAAAACCCAAAATGCATTTCGGACTATTTCCTAATAGAAAACAGTTCCTCATCAGTTGGTATTAAAGGTAATGACATAATAGAATTATACAAGGTAACGGTCAACTTAAAACTAAGCCTAAAGTTATACAATATATAAGTAAGCATCATCAGTAGGTATTATCTAAAGTAGGTGGTATATTAAAAATTATACAAAGTAAGGTAAACTTAAAAACTATGCCTAAAACTATACAATATAAAGGTGAAGATGCCAATATAACAGTATGAGCAGTAGGCAATATCAGTGTAGACAGGTGTAATAAATCTTCATGACCTTGCATGGTGGGATGACATATAGGGTGCTGATACAAAACAGTTATAAGTTAGACAATAATTAGTTAACACTAATGGACTAAAGTTATACGGGCAGGTAATGTACATACCAAAAAAGGTAAGACGACAGAGTAGCAGGTGCCAGCTTACCACAAGGTGCTGGGAGTGGTAATGAGAGAGAGGTGTGTGTCAGTCCACATCTGGTGTACAAGTGGCGACAACATGTGATTGTTCGATGACATTTATAACATCCTCTTGTCCCGAAAGTAGTACCTAGGATTGGCCTCGCTGTGTTTTTAATTTTAGAAATTTAAAAAATATTCCATCAATTTAAAACATGTTGATATATTAAATTGATGGGATGTACAGTATATGAAAATTGTTACTAAGATATTGTAAATTGTTTTTATCTACAGTTTAAAAACGCAGTATGTCAATGAACTTTATGATTTTGCAATGAAAGTAAGTCGAATGTGTTTGAATTCTGTTAAAGTCACAAAAAGTGGTTTAACCAGTTGTGCCTAAACTATATCTCAACCACATCGGTTCGAACATATTTCACACATTACTTGTAAATGATAGAAATAGACTTACTTTGAATTTACGAGTATATAAAATATAAAAGATATTTATGTCCCGCTTCGACTACAAATTCTATGCACTTTAGCATAATTAAAATGTCCAGGCACAAGTGATATCAGCTATTGGAAATATTATTAATTATTGTTTATTATTTTCCTCGATTAATAATTGTGATATTATTGTATAATATAGCAAAATATTTAAATGTGTTAAGATAAGCCTGTTAGAATTATATACTGTATGTTATATAATGTAATGATGAATTAAAAAAATATACTTATGCGTCACGTGAG
The DNA here is from genome assembly GCF_000671375.1 of Centruroides sculpturatus. Classification (NCBI taxonomy): domain Eukaryota; kingdom Metazoa; phylum Arthropoda; class Arachnida; order Scorpiones; family Buthidae; genus Centruroides; species Centruroides sculpturatus. Next base: position 496,312 of record NW_019384747.1, on the reverse strand, counting down.
CAGCTCCTAGTAATGTTCTACTTGTTATCAACGTGCAAGATCCTATATGATGTGGAGGGGATATATTCCAATAATATTTCTCGAAAATAGCCACCTGAAAAGTAAAAGTTTGTTTAGTTTTTTTTTGTTTCTCATCTAAATAATAATAGCAGCCACCACAATCAATGCCGACTAATTATTATGTACAAAGAAAATCAAATTTTCATTTATTGTTTCATATTAATTATTTTATTGAGAACAATTTTGATAGCTTTTACGAAACTCTATATTGTTCTATAAAAATTTTTTAATCATTTGCAGTATAAACAGGGCTTGAAAAAACACTTGGACATATTGGACATCAAGCAGAAATGAGAGATTATACAATTTATTGTTACATATTGGAATGACTCATATGCAGATTCAGAAAGAACGATTAATTAATCAGAACAATAGAAATTTCTCGATATTTCAAATTTATCCGCGAATTTCTTATAAACGACATGACCAGAAATATTTACCACCATTATGTCAAGTTGTAAAGATACGTTATTTTGCTTAACGTATCGTATGTACGGAAGTTTTATGCCTTGAATTCTATGCAATAGAATGTACTGTAAAGTTTACTTACAATTTCGAGATTTCTTGAAATTTTAAGTAAGAATATAACAGAAAAGCACGCAGAATATAATAGTAAGCACGGGATGAACTAGAAATGTTGCAGTGATGTATTCGTCTACGTAAATCCACTACTTATTTATCACTCGTAGCGTTTTTGCTTATTTTGAATTTTTGAAAGTTTAAAATTATCTTAAAAATAAAATTTGTTTACGTCGTTTTACGAAGAGTTCAAATAAAACACGAGTTAAATTAGAATTTGAAAAATAACCCGTCGGTTCAAACGAATTAAATCAACAAGTAATGCGTGAAGAAAATTGATTTTAAACTGAACTCGCGATTTATTTCTTACTCGAGATGGAGAATACTGCCATTAGAAATACATTTTCATGTTAATCAAGTCTTTACATCTACCGTGTTAATTGTTTAATTGGATTTTTATTTTCTGGAAGATTTTTAACGATTTCGTGAAACACCGGTTGACACCTACCGTTATAAAGCGTATTAAATAAATTCATTCAAAATTTCCAATGATTTCGTAAACTTTGAGATGCAGAAAAAAAGACTTTATGAGATACCAAGAAAAAACAGCTTGCAAAGAAGGATATATATATTTAAATCTGACATTTATCGAAACACTTAACTCACCATAAACGGATAGTCATTAATGTGGGCCAGGGTAGCACCAAACATTCTTTTTGAAATTGCTATATATGATATAAATAAGTAAAATTAGTTATCACAAATGAATAATAATAAGGAATTAAATATATTTGAGTTTTTGTTACTATTTGTTTCATTTTTCTGTGCATATGCATCCGTGAACACAATCAAAACACATACGAAAATAATTAGGAATCGCTTATTTAAAACTCTATAATGAAAATTAGCAACAGAATTAAGCACAAGTAAAGTCACTTTTTATATCTACTTTGCATATAAACGAATTTTTCCATTTATTTCTATTGCACTTACTTCAGAAAATGCTTTCCTTTTGCCATTATGACACACAAATAGTATGTTAGCATGTGACTAAATTATAAGTGGGGTTTATTTATATACAGCACATTTTAGTAGCTTATTATAAAATCATTGTTATAAAGCAATATTTACAATTATTATTATTTTAATCTAATTTAAAAACAATTAGTAGTTGGTAACATTTATCATACTAATCATTAAACTTTTGAATTATTAAAAAAATAATTTGAACTACTTTACTGGAAAATTTCGTTGACTTGATTACTACTTTTTTTTTATAACTGATAAAACAACACTTGTTTAACAAAGGATGTACTTTTTTTACTACTTACACATTTATTTTTTTGGAAATATATAATAGAGTGGCTTTCGCCTTTAAACACTAAGATACTTATAAAAACTTGGGTTCTTAAACGACACTTACCTTTTATTATTTAATCATCATATAATTTTTATAACACTCCTCTCTACCCTCAAAATTCAGTAGTTTGTCATTTTGTAATAATGAAATTTTATGATAAAAACATTTTTTTTATAACAGATGATGCCACACATAATTTATTGATTAATGGCATCAGTAATAATTTAAATATTATTTTTTAAATAAAATTTCTTAACAACTGTGAAAGTTGCATAATTCGGTGCTGGGTTTTTACAAGACAGACAAAAAGAATATATCAGAAACCTTAAATAAAATGTAATATTGGTTTCGTGCTAGGTTGTGTAAAAGATTTCAAGAAACAATTTATTCAGAACACATCCTCTAATTTTTTTAAACGCTTCTTTTTAGGAAACAGATTTTTAACATTGTAAAACTATTTTTCCTACATTATATTTATAAGAAAAACATTTATGTTAATAACTCATTTTATTCAGTTTCTCTGTAAATTAATGCCATATAGTTTCTGTAGTAGTTAAATCTGTGAAGAGAGGAAAAAGCGAATGAGAAAGGTTT
>NW_019384747.1:483520-487419 GCF_000671375.1 Centruroides sculpturatus | reverse complement strand
TAAACGAATTTTTCCATTTATTTCTATTGCACTTACTTCAGAAAATGTTTTCCTTTTGCCATTATGACACACAAATAGTATGTTAGCATGTGACTAAATTATAAGTGGGGTTTATTTATATACAGCACATTTTAGTAGCTTATTATAAAATCATTGTTATAAAGCAATATTTACAATTATTATTATTTTAATCTAATTTAAAAACATCTAGTAGTTGTTAACATTTATTATACTAATCATTAAATTTTTGAACTATTAAAAAAATAATTTGAACTACTTTACTGGAAAATTTCGTTGACTTGATTACTACTTTTTTTTTATAACTGATAAAACAACACTTGTTTAACAAAGGATGTACTTTTTTTACTACTTACACATTTATTTTTTTGGAAATATATAATAGAGTGGCTTTCGCCTTTAAACACTAAGATACTTATAAAAACTTGGGTTCTTAAACGACACTTACCTTTTATTATTTAATCATCATATAATTTTTATAACACTCCTCTCTACCCTCAAAATTCAGTAGTTTGTCATTTTGTAATAATGAAATTTTATGATAAAAACATTTTTTTTATAACAGATGATGCCACACATAATTTATTGATTAATGGCATCAGTAATAATTTAAATATTATTTTTTAAATAAAATTTCTTAACAACTGTGAAAGTTGCATAATTCGGTGCTGGGTTTTTACAAGACAGACAAAAAGAATATATCAGAAACCTTAAATAAAATGTAATATTGGTTTCGTGCTAGGTTGTGTAAAAGATTTCAAGAAACAATTTATTCAGAACACATCCTCTAATTTTTTTAAACGCTTCTTTTTAGGAAACAGATTTTTAACATTGTAAAACTATTTTTCCTACATTATATTTATAAGAAAAACATTTATGTTAATAACTCATTTTATTCAGTTTCTCTGTAAATTAATGCCATATAGTTTCTGTAGTAGTTAAATCTGTGAAGAGAGGAAAAAGCGAATGAGAAAGGTTTGAAAATAAATTATGGATATTGTAATGATTTTCCGAGTGAAAACACACGAAATAACTGTAACAATGTTTTTACGTCATGCATGAGTAACATTTTCTTCCATGCATAATCTAATCTTAACTCCTCTGTCTACACAACATACCAGTAATGTTGCTTAAACAGACCTTGTATTAATTTGAGAATTGCTGCATTATTCCATACAAGTATAACTGATGCACCATATTATTGATATATAATCACCATTCTTTGATGATCATGATTATGGTCCAGTAAAGTTAGTTATCTATCTGTTCAACAATAGTTATAGTCACATGCCATTAGTTTTAAAATACCAACAAACACAGTCTTGTAAGAAATTTCATTTTCTAGCGAAATTTAAAATACAAACGTTTTTTGTGCAGAAATATATATATTTTCATCAGCAAATAATATATGGAAAGACGACCTTTTCACCCCACCGATTATTTGTAATTCAAGTACAAAGCTGAGGCAGGCAACTAATTCGAACGTATTATATTTACTATATCATCTCCCTGGTATAGTTGCATATTTAGCCAAATGTGCAAGAATTTGTTGCACGAAATGAATTTAGGCATTAATTTCAAATCCTAACATTTAATACGTTATCAAACAATATATTAATTAAGCATTTGAGAATTAGATTTTTTACAGATATTTTCTTCCACTTGTGCTTTATGGTGTTGTGAAATTTGTTAGTGTTACGGCTAACGGGAATCTTAGCCAGGCACAAGTTCAAAGTGGTGAGTTCGTACCCCAAGGTTCAAATCTATTCTGGGGCATACGTTCGTTCTTCTTGCTTCTCGCACTCGTCGATGTCCTCACCACGAGTGACCAAATCACCAAGTGTCTGACCCTGCGGTTCCTCTCGTACCGCGCAGGATTACCCTCGCAACGACTTCCGTTCCCGTGGCTAGGGGGCTTCTGCCTTAAAGGTGTTTAGTCATAATTCCACAAACAATAGCTTTGCGCCACTGGCCAGTCGACCAAACACATGTACGGTACAAAGTGTCCATTACAGTACTCCCCCCTTTAGGACGAGACGTCTCGGCTCGTAACAATTCTCCTAAAGATATGGTAGTTACGATTTACGAAGATAAAGATAATATTTCTTCTTAGTTTCTGGGAGATCGTCAGTGATGTAATCTGCATCTCGCGGGTCATCGGGTTCTGGTTCTTCGTCGGAATCACTGCTCCCTTGCGTCAACGATGATTCCTTTTCCTCTCTTTGATCTAGGGACCTCATGATGAACTTCGGTGTATAGAACAGTTTCAAGCGCTCTACATGGACCACATCAAGCCAAGGGCTACTATGAGGTTTACAATCAATAGCCTCTATTTCATAGTTGTTATCGTTCAGTTTGCTTACAATTCTAAAGGGACCTTTATATTTTATGGGTTTGCTCTTCTGTAATTGTTTGGGAATAGTCAGTAATACTAGCTGTCCTTTAAAGTATTCACGAAATTGTCGGCGTTCATTGTATTTGTTCATACTAAGGTCCTTTGCGTTAGCAATATAACCTAGCGCAATTTCACAAGTGGCTTCCGCGCGCCTAACCCAGACAGGAATATTTGTATCAGCCAATTCGTCGTTATCTACAAAATTGTTTTTATTTAAATGTAGATCAGTGGATAATAGAGGGTCTCTACCATATACCAAATAGAATGGAGTGAAGCCTCTAGGTTCACTATATGTGGTATTATATGTGAAGGTTGCGTAATTTAACAATTCTGACTAATTTTTACGGTTTTCTTTGTAAAAATGATTTAAAATATTTTTAATTGTTCTTGTTGTTTCTGCAAGACCGTTTCCTTGAGGATGATAAGCATAAGTATGCTTCGATCCTATGCACTTAATTTTCAAAAAAATTTGTGTTGCTTTGGAGATAAATTGCGAGCCTCGGTCAGTCCTTACTTCTCGAGGACAACCGTGCCTTAAAACGATGAAATTTTCTATGAAGTCAATAACATCCTCGGAGCATTCGCTTCGGAGCGCACCTACTTCCACATAACCCGTGAAATCACACACTGCAACTATTGCATGAGTACGTCCTAGTTTATCTTTAGGCCATGGACCAGCTAGATCTAAAGAAACTTTTTCGAAGGGCGCATGCACTGGTACTGGATCAGCATACCTGCTTTAGGACCATTAGGACCTAGTCTTAATTGACAGGATGGACATGCTCTTACGTAATCACGAATCATAAGAAACATTTTTGACCAAAAGTATCTTGAATGTACCTTTTCGTACGTTTTCTTAACTGCAAAGTGTCCATCAAATTTGCTAGAGTGAGCAGCTTGAAGAACCTCCAACTGCAGGCTTTTAGGAAAAACCAGCACTTGTTTTATACCAGTTGGAAGATAAAGATGTTTATAAAGTATACTTCATGTAGGAAGTAATGCTTAGTAGTGTGAACTCGTTTCGAATTGTTAGCGTTATTACTGCTCCCTGTGATAATACTTTTTATTTCCTGGCAAAATGCATCTTCTGTTTGTGCTTTTAACATGTCAACGTTCTCCACAGTAGTAGTGAATAAGGAGAAGTCGTCCTCTTTGCATTCCAGGTCTATGTTATCTTCATTTGGAATTCGGCTGAGACAATCAGGACATTTATGAGATGCACCTTGTTTGTATATTACATCAAAGTCGTAACACTGAAGGCTTAACGACCATCTACACAGACGACTATTCGCGTCTTTTAAGCGCATTAGCCAACACAAACTGTGGTGATCAGTTACAACTATAAACTTTTTGCCATAGATGTACGGACGTAGTTTCTCGATAGCCCATTTAATGGCTAAACATTCCTTCTGTGTCGTAGGATAATTACACTCACTTTTATTAAGCGTTCGGCTGATGTAGCATACGGGATGCTCTCTTCCGTCAT
>NW_019384747.1:460514-481717 GCF_000671375.1 Centruroides sculpturatus | reverse complement strand
AGATGGTAACACATGAAACCCTGTTTCTTTAATAACGAAATTACGATGAAGTTTAGCTTGTTTTTCTTCATATTTTGATCGTGCATGGTTTTCGTGATCACATCCCCATTTTACTGAGGGACTTTTGAATCTATGTTCAAATGGGTAGCAAATTTTTTTAATCAGTGACTTTGCTGGATTAATTAAATTTGTGTGGCATGCTGCTTTCATATTAGATGCAGTTATGCGTCCAGCTCGATACTGATACCAAACTTTCTGTTTGTATTGCTTTGTTGTCAAGTCACTTATGTTTTTTATCTGGTCTTCTGTAAGTTGCAACTCTTGAAACAGTTTGCAACAGTATTCTTCCAGCTCAGGCCAGTCCAGGTTAGCAAGAGATGGATTAAAAAGATTTCCAAACATCAAAGGAAAAGGTATATCCTCACTTGCAACAAAGCAATCAGAAAATCTAGGTGTAACAGCCAAAATGCAAGCTTGTGGATTACATTTTGTTACATCTGACAAAAATGAATCCAGCTCACTGTCAGTCATAGGTGTTACCTTCATGTTTTTCTTTTTGATTGCACTTTGGTTAGCATTTACATCAGTCATGCGGTTATACTTTGCAACTGATGAACTGAAATCTATTTCCTTTAATGGACGAGGAGCAAGAACTCTTGAATGTGGAGGCAACCACTCATTTACTCTGTCAGTGGATGTTTTTGACTCTCGGATTCTAACACCCACTTCTAAGGCAAACAGTACAGCACCAACATGTGAACATGCTGAAGAGCAACCTGCCATACAATTGCAGTGAGCTGTTATGACTTCTCCAGAAGATTTGCCAAGAATCCACACTTTTAAAGGTGGAATTCTTAAGCTTTGAGAATGACTAACCTGAAAAAATAGACATTATGTTAAAAAAAACATTGTCAAGAATTTAAGAAAATTCGAGGAAAATGGTAATAAAATTGGAGAATGGACAAACTGGCTGAAATCTTTAACTAAAAAAAAAATGAAATTGCACAAGACAAGAAAAGTAGTTCCTTACATCTTGTGAGATACAAAGGTCTGCGAAGTATAATAGTGCATTTACAACATACAAGATGTATATTCATATTGTGAGGGGCTAGCCGTGGGTAGAGAAGCTGGGTAAGACTCTGCTACTTATCCGGCAGCGCAATCAGTTGGACTGCCCCGCAGAGTCGAAGGATGGCTTCCTAAGACTTAAAATGAAGAACAGAAGTTCGTGAGAAACCCCTATAAGTTTGTTTTTCCTGACACCAGCCTAGATATAGCGTTAGACACGCTTGTACTCTTTTGAGAGTAATTTCGAGTAGGAGGGTTGCGAGTAAGTAAATGCAGGCTCGGATTCGAGACAAAGATAAGGCCATTTTAAAATAATAATAAAAATATTTAATAAAATAAATCAAAACCAATATACAAGATAATCGATTTGAACCTAACTCGCAAGAGAGAGAGAGTTTACATAAATTCTATATTTTGTATACTCCCTTGTACGGGATTGGAGAGATAATTCTTTGGAGTTTCTTGTCCAAACTATTGAAGGTGCACGATGGATCCGAAGGTGAAAGATCTTGGTTTCATCTTTACTTAAATTCACCAACCTTTCGGGAAGAAGGTTCTGGGCGGAAGCTGGTTCGCGAGCTTTTGTAGTAGACCTTTTCTCTCTGAAGATCGATGTACTGTACTCCTCGATCAGAGGAAATGATCGAGGAGTACAGTACATCGATAAGGGGAAAGAATTTTATAATAAGGGGAAAGAATTTTATAATAGATTACATGTTAGACATGTGGGGTTCAAATCGATATTTTTGTCTCTCCAAGTGTATCTTTTACTTGCCATGCGAAATGTTTAATTCTCCCATCTATCCAAACATCAGAAAAGGAGACCAAGAAGGTCAAAACACCCTTTCCAAAAACAGGGGTTACAACAAGAAATGTGGGTTCAAAAAAGGCGAATAAAAACCCGCTTAACAAGCAAAAGGTGAAAGCAGCTATCTCCAGATCAACTGAAAAATCAGAGACTCAGTCTATGAGTGAGTTCTCCGACTTTTCTGATAAAGAAAATAATATGGTGGTGACACAACCAATGTCACCTCTAAAAGAAAAACTTCCCGTGAAATTAAAGAGGGATACCTTCACAAAGAAAGCTGCCTCAAACACATAATGGATTATAAAATAATCCAATGGAACTGTCGTGGTTTCTGCAACAACTTTTCTGACATTAAACTCTTGACATTATCTACTTAATCTCTCTGCGTGGCACTGCAGGAAACCCACCTAAAACCTGGAGAAAGAATCTCTTTAAAAGGATTTGATCTCTACCGCAAGGATGATGATAGCGACAACTGTGCCAGTGGCGGTGTGGCTATTCTGGTTTTAAATTGCATTCCATCCCTACTGGTACAAATCACCACTGATTTTTTTTGATGAATTGATTTGCAAGCTGTGGCAGTCAGGATTTCAATTGGAGTAACTGTCACAGTTTGTTCTATATACTTGCCCCCAGAACTCAGAGTCAATGAGGATGAATTGGATTCATTAGTTTAACAGCTGCCAACACCATTTCTTTTACTTGGTGAGTTCAATGGCCACAATCATATGTGGGGCAGTCCCGACATCAGTTTTCGAGGCAGAGCCATTGAGAGATTTATCGGCAATCAGCAAATGTATTTATTTAATACTGGAGAAGTGACATTCTTCCATACCCCAACAAGAACATTTACTGCTATTGATCTATTTTTAGCAAGCCCAAACCTGTTTTCAGCATTTATATGGAAGGTTGAATCTAATCCACTCTCTAGCGACCACTTTCCAATATTTCTAAAATATCAACGCAGAGAAAGCTGTGAAACAGCCCGTCCACCACGCTGGAAACTTGAAACGGCAGATTGGCCTGCATTCTCCTCTTTGGCTGACATAACTGAGGAAATGGTCAATACTGCTGATATCAATGATGCAGTTGAAGTTGTCACTTTGTGTATTATTCAGGCAGCTGAAAAATCTATGGGAAAAACATCAACTAGATATCCAAAGCATCCAAAACTATGGTGGGACCAGAATTGTGAGGCAGCATTTAAAGCACAAAAGAAAGCATGGAGGATTTTCACTGCTAACAATTTGGTTGTTGTAAAAAAGCAAAGGCAAATGCCAGAAGAACAAGAATACAGAGCCTAAGGGATTCTTGGAGGAAGTATGTCTCTAGCATAACATCCTCCACTAGCTCAAAAGCAGTCTGGGATAAAATCCATAAAATTAATGGGAAATATGCTTCCCACTCTCTGTTCATGCTAGAAAATAATGGCACAATAATCAGCGATGTACAGGATATTGCTGATACGTTGGGTGAAACATTTTCTGCTTCATCCAGCAATATTATGTATTCAAGGAATTTTCAAGTTTATAAAGCTTAAAAAGAAAAAAAGTGTTTAAACTTTCATTCCTCATCCAATGAGGAATATAATGTGCTATTCACCAGCATAGAACTACATACAGCGATCTCTGGTTCAGGGAATAGTGCTGTAGGCCCGGATAAAATCCACTACAGCATGATTAAAAATCTGTCAAAGAATTCTCTTTCTAATCTCCTGAATCTGTTTAACAGAATATGGACAGAACATACTTTTCCTGACTCTTGGAGACTATCTATCATTATCCCCATTTCCAAGCCAGGTAAAGACCACAAGAATCCCTCTAATTACAGACCAATCTCTCTGACAAGTTGCCTGTGTAAACTCTTTGAGAGGATGGTAAATAGACACCTGATGTTCCTCCTAGAGGAAAAGAACTACTTTTTACCACAACAGAGTGGATTTCGTAGGAACAGAAGTACCACAGACAATTTAGTAAACCTTGAAACATCTATACGCGAAACGTTTGTTCGACGACAGTACTTAAGTGTCTGTATTTTTTGATATAGAGATATAGAGGCCTACGATTGCTGCTGGCGATACGGAATACTTCGTCATCTGTACCAATTTGGATTATGAGGTAACTTGCCAATTTTTATTAAAAAACATTTTAGAGAATCGAAGATTTCATGCCAGGATGGGCAACACTTTATCTAGGCCTTTCACGCAAGAAGAAGGCGTACCTCAAGATTGTATTTTGAGTGTGACTATGTTCCTAATCAAAATCAACAGCATAGCTAACTGTCTTCCTCCCAGTGTGAAACATACTCTGTATGTGGATGACTTTCAGATCTCCTGCCAATCTAATAATATGAGTTTCATTGAGAGACAACTGCAAACCTCTATAAATCGCATATACGATTGGTCCAAGACGAATGGCTTTACATTTAATGCAACGAAGACCTCGTGTATCTACTTTTGCCGAAGGCATGGTTTGCACCTGGATCCCGAAATTTATTTAAATGGGGATAAAATTCCAACAGTGAATGAGGCTAAGTTTTTGGGTGTTTGTTTCGACCAAAAACTGACATTTTTGCCACACTTGGACAACCTGAAGAGTAGATGTTTAAAATCTCTAAACCTTATAAAGGTACTGTGCTGCTCATTTTGGGGAGCAGACAAATGTTTTATGTTCAGAATTTATATGGCCCTTGTCCGCTTTAAGCACTACGGTTAGACTACGGTTGCATTGTTTATGGCTCTGCGCGCAAATCTACTCTTCGGATGCTGGATCCAATCCACCATCAAGAACTATGTTTGTGCACTGGTTCTTTTCGAACTTTTCCTGTACAAAGTTTGTATGTGGATGCTTATGAGCCTCCACTGTCTCTTAGGAGAGAACAGTTGTCTCTTTTTTATTATATAAAACAAAAATCTCTTACTGAACCTTCAGTTGATTGTACAGTATTAGATACTCAGCTGAAAAGGTTATTTGAAGCTCGCCCAAGTAGTGTCTCTTCATTCGCCATAAGAATGGAGAATGTGAGCAGCACAATTGATCTGAACACAGGCAACATTTTACAGCCGGAGATTTATAGTATATCACCTTGGACAGCTTCTGTGCTAAATGTTGACCTTAGCTTAAGTAAATTAAGATGAGATTAAAAGTTGCATCCCGGCATTGTCATCATGTTTGCTTGTTTTGAAATTACTAAGCGATAAATATCAAGATAAAACTAAAAGTAATATAAACAAAAAAATAGTGCTTAGTAGAACGTGTCACTAGTCACGTTGATGGTGACTAGTGTTTCATTATTTTTCGATTTATTGTTTAGTCGATTTTTTCGTTACAAATGATTTTCTGTTTATCATCGCTCTGTAGACATTTTTGCATCATTTACATATACAGAAAATGTTCCAAAATTTAAATATGTTTATGTGATATTTCTGTTTCAGATAAAAGTAAGGTTAGTAGGTTATCCTCACTTTCTCAGCCGTTTACTTACAAGTGTGAGAATTCGAGCTCTTGCGTGAATTTTTGAGCTTCGATAAATTTTCCTCATTTTTTTTTTCTCATTGAGTCAACTTTTGCGTCACTTCGAAAGGTGACCTTCTAGACTTTCAAAGACGTTTAGGACGACAAATAAAGTTCTCATCTCACAACAGGAGATTATTCAGTTTCACCTTCGTTACAATGTACAAATAAGTAGCCAATTAACAACAACCTCCACATGATAGAGGTAACAAAAAGGTCAATTACAAGGGTAGACTGTACTGAATAAACCACCTCCTCTTCTTATGCTATCCGATCAAAATGATAAGAAAATATGTCAAATGACCCGCAATTACACAATCATCACCCAGGTGGCACCGCAGATGTTCTGACCTTAGCCATTTGTAGCAATTAATTTAGTAAGTTTGACAGCTGTTGTCAAATTTATGATGGGAAGGTGTCACAATAACAAGTAGAAAAAGTAATAAATCTAACGAACCGTTCGATTCCTGACAAGTAAAAGTAAACAACTAATGACGCGAGTCGAACTTACATGCGATTGTATCAGATTTTCCCCCAATAATTCCCCCTCCGAGATGTGTATAAAAAGTGGTCTTGCACCTCAGGGTGGACACAGCCGGGCCGACACCCACGAAAGACATCACCAGCGGACATCACGGGAACACCAGACCCATACCGCCATTCCGTTCGTTGCAACTCTTGTTTTCCCTCCATAATCACCGACCTGATTGAAAGAAGAGGACCGCCAATCCGGGTGCGTTTCACCAACGTCCTATACAACGAGATCGGGAATTCAAGAGGTAATCACCTAACCAAATTTTGATACTCTCTCTCTTTCGTCTCGCTCTCTCGATCATAGCTCGATCGTAGACAATATTATGTCTTGTAGAGTTAGATAATTAGACGACTTAGAAGTATTTTTGAATTATTTCCTTTTAGTAGTACTTTGATTATATTCGATTTGTATCGCTTGTTTGCTAATTAAATATATTTATCTTATCCTTAATTCTGTGTCATACTTGAGTACAATCGACACCTTGTCATGACCAAGCTACCCCTCCTATTCGTTAACACATCGACCATCTCTGACAAAGAAGCCGATAAGTGGGGAGAGGCTCGACGCTCTGTCCCCTCGGTTCTCACACAAATATAATCAAACACCAAACACTTGCTGAGCTTACTATTAATTTAATATTCAAACGCTTTCAACCTATTTCTAATAGGCCATCCTCAGGAAATTACTGTTCTACAATCGAACATGATGAATCCTTAACAATAACTAATGTTTAATTGCATAAAATGCAGGAAAAAGTTACATTCTGTAACTTTTATCTTTGTCTATCAAAAATTTAGAATGGAATTATGTTATCAGACGTTTAAGATGAATTATTTTGATAACACGAAAATATGATTTAGTGATTGAAATTGAGTTTTTCGGTTGGAGTTGGCAATAAGTAGGAACGGGACAAAGACCTGATGTGTATTACTCCCGATATATACAGGTTAGCTAAAATTTATACTCAGATTTTAAAGAACAATAGATTGTTGGTAGATTTCTAAGGTGTAGTAAGTATTGCGGTTGTTGGTAGATTTTTAAAAAACAGCAGGTAGTAGAGTTGTTGTCGAATTTTAATCTTAGATGATTGCAGAAAATGAGCTGTTATTCTTATTCAGTTACATAATAAATTTAGCATATTTTAATTGTATATTTAATTATATTTCGAAATTTAAAATAATGTACAATAATTTAAATTAAATTCGACTCTTGTCCTTAAATATCCGATAAAAGGTAAAGACAACGTACTGTACTTATCTACAACAAGTGCTATTAATGTTTTGTGTTTTAACGTAAAAACATCACAAAAGTTCTTATTTTCGGATAACACTATTTAAGTGATAGTAATTGTCTGTGTAGGCATAACAGCTTTAACAGAATAACTTAATTGAATAAAGTAACCATGAAAAGAAAACTTTCACTTATTGTAATTGAGCCTTCAGTTATTTTATGTACGCTTCTTAAAACAAGATTAAAAATTATCCTTAGATAATCATTTTTTTGTTACTGAATAGTACAGTTTAGTGATTTTCTAATAATTTTCCCTAAGTGGTCCCCATTCTTGCTGTAAGTTTTCCTGATACTATATTAATACATTAGTAATTGACTACGACATATATCGCAAACAATGAAAAATAGAAATGAATTAAATAAAGATAGATTTAATAATGTTATAGTTTTGTTAAATCAGATTATAGTGCTTAAGCAGAATACTGTAATACGATTTAACAAAACATAATTAAAACGAATATGTTTTAGTAAAATGGTATAACTCATCAAATGAGTTTGATAAAAATGACTGTAATAATAAATTATAAACTTACAGTTGTCAAATAAACCGTAGTTTAAGTGTGTTCTCTCTTCATCTCTTTCACACACCACGAGGAAATAATAGTCTTCGCCGTGAGATTTCTTTGAACTTATAGTAAAATATTACATTTTAGTGTATTTTTAGCGCTACTTTTAAAACAAATTTTAAACCTGTTCGAATTATCTAATAATTCCAATTAATTACATTCGACTGTACGTTTCAAAATGTTAGTGTACGACAAAGTAATTAAATGTTACACTTTTTTTCTTTGAAATTCATTGTATTGACAAGAAAATGTTAATATGCAACAAGGGAATTGAAATAGCAGATTAAACAAAAATACTTTTATAAATATAGTGTCACTTCATTTTTAGTAAAAACAATGATTCTTCAGTACATAATGATTTATTTAGGCAATTTATACTGAAATTAAAAGTAAAGTAACTAAATTTTCACGTATCATTGTGTTGACAGTTTCATTGTTCACTGTAAAAATACGATTTTTTTTGTAATAATTTTAATGCCTGTTTTTTTATTTAATTTTATTTATTCTTGCATCATTATCTTATCTGAAAAATCTTGATTATAAATTTTGTATTGTTAAAACGTAAACGAGCGTGCTCAGTAGGGACGAAGTTCCCTAGTTAAAAAATGTATACAGATTAATTCTAAAATATGTTANCCCCAAATTAAAATTGTTTCCAATCGCCCCCTCAACATGGAATGACGCCCACATGGGGCGATATCGCCCCCGTTGAGAAACACTGTACTATACGATAAGCGCTCGTTGTTAATGAAAAAGTGTTAAAAATTTAATAATTCGATTTTCGTAGGCCCTTGACACTTGGAGGCCCAGGGCTTAAGCCCTATTAGCCCTTCTGTAGATCTGCCCGTGATAATAATTAGCAGTACTTACACTACGAAGTTCCCTAGTTAAAAAATGTATACAGATTAATTCTAAAATATGTTAATTAATATTTATAGTTTTAAAATGTTAAAATCGCATAATATATTAGTATTTATTGTAAGAAATATTATTTAGTAAATTTAGTTCTATGAGGGAAATTATAGGTATTCATTAGATAAATTTAGTCGGTCGTCAATCTTCGTACATTTCTCTTTCTAGAGGCGGATTTAAGAAGATGCGTATGGCACAGCTGTTTCTTTTTCTGGGGGGTTTTACGAGTAAAGCTGGTATTTCAGATAGTTAATTAATTTAATTATTTAGTAAGATATATTGTTTTGTTTCTATATCTCACTTTAATGATTTTTTAGATTCGCTATTTATTCTTTCGTACAAAAGAATTTGATTTCCATAGATGTCAGCCGGTGAGTTGGCCGAGAAGATTACTACTACTACTCTGAGAAAGCAAGTATCAAATACGGGCGACTAACTCCTGTAATTTTCATTAGCAGGTTGTTTTCGTCGAGATTCGTCCATCAATACCTAGATACACCAATTATAAGTTTGATAAAAAATGCTCTCTTAGTGTCCACAAGCAAAAAGCGTTTAATAAAACACTAAATAATTTTATATGACTATGCACTTTATTCATAGATAAAAAATTTCAATTGAAATAAAGTTCGAGCTTCGAATAGCAATCACGTCCAGAAACAGCTTCTCGAACAACAGTCTTTTTTAATGTACAGTACTTGTCAATGGCAGTTGTTCAGAAGATATGTTTCTGTTTAATATATAGAATAAGCAAGACTAAACACTGGTGATATGCCAAGGAATCCTCTGTACAAAATTCTTAATATACGGACTCTCCGTACTAAATACGGCCGTATAGTATTATTACTTAAGAAATCAAGACTACACACAGACTACAGCATTAACATTTTTGTTTCTAATTGTAATGTTGTATTTTTTAATCTTATATTAAGTTCTATTCAAAATTTTGCAACGACAGTTATGTAACTTTTCCACCTGTTATTAATTTTTATTAAAAAACTTAATAATATAACTCTATGTGACGTCATCTGCTATAAAAAGTGTTTATAACAAAATTTAGTAGATTTAATTATTATAAAACGAAAAATGCTTATTTTACAGCGTAGGGGTGAGTTTTATAAAAAAAAAATAAAGTGTATATGAAGATTTCATTCGTAATTAACAGTAAGTCCTATCCTTTTCGAGATAGATCATCCCTTATATATCTCCACTTTCGCGATCATTCATGAAAAAAATTCAATAGCAGCGATGCCCCTCATATACAAGCCACTATGCCAAATTTTGTTTCTTAATCTTTACCTCATCCTGAGATATTACGCAAAATAGATGCAAACATACACACACATCTACGAAATTTTTTTGCTGTTTTGTTATTTACAATTTGGATTCAGTAAGTCTCAAAACGTAGAGGTGTGTCAAATTTGACTATGTGAGTTTTCTGCAAAATATCCAAACTTTCCATTGTTTTTTATAGTTAAAAGTCGGAAAAGTAAAATGAGTCACGATTTTAAGGCTACTTTTAGTAACGGAATCTTTTTGCGATTTCAATTCCTGAATACCCGTACGGCGGAAAGGGAATCCTGGCAGTTAAGGGGCAATATCATAAACGGGAACGTGGCTCCGAGTCAATCAGGTTGTTCTAGAGTCTGTTGGAACTTTAGCTTGGAGAGTCAACTGATCTATGTAGTTCGGACAGATTAGTCTTCTACCTGGCTACGCTGTAATTATATGGCTCCAGCGAAACCGTGGTGCGTTTGTAGGTGTTGCTCACGGTATAGCATCCCGTTTTTGGGCTTGGTAATGGTTCGGGTCACCAGAAGCTGAAATTATTTCTTTAATTATGAACTCACTAACAACCAAACATCGACACACTGATCTTGTTGTAACTGTGCATTCACACTATCTTATTTTGCATTCAAATACTTAGCGTACATTAGGGGCTCTATCTCTGTTTTTAATCCAAATCTACGGTCATTGGCAACTCCCAGAATCTTCAAAAATAAAGATATGGCGTTCTTCTTATAGAAACGGCAAACCAACCCAAAAGAACGAAGAATTTTTAAAACGAAGAAATTAGGAGAGTGTTTCAATACATATTTCTCCACATTCCACAACCGAGATTTCTTATGAAGCGATATAAAAAAAATCTCTTTTTCTATTCAGGAACGTTTATTCTTGATGGAATATCTGACCACGGAGTAATGGCAGTCTGTTATATTAATGTTTGTAGAGATTGGAAAGAGATCGCAACGAACAATGTAATTTTGACATTTAACACCTTCGAATTTACCTCCGAATTACCGGTTTTTGTTTAGTTTTGTTTTGTTTGAAATGTCTAAAATCTTATCAGTGCCAGCGTTTCGGCCGTACATAGGTATTTTGCCAGTGCACTAGGGTTTATGCTAGATGTGGAATTTCAGGTAATCAGAGAACCACATGTAGTGCTGACCCTAGTTGTGTAAATTGCAAAGGGTCTCATCCTTCCTATTCACAGTTTTTTCCTTCGTGCAGCAAAAAACTAATACAGGAATTAAAAATCTCGATAAACATTGGGTTTCTTAAGGTTAGAAAGTTCGTAATGCCCCGCAACCCCACAACAACCGACTTGGTTTTCAACTGCAGTAACCAGGAGCGGATCTAGGTTCTTCGGGGCCTAGGGCTTATTATCTAATAGTCTCCATTTTTTGTTAATACAAATAATATTGCAAATGATCATTATTATTATATTATTAACTACTTTCTACTATACAATAAGCGATCGTTGTTAATGAAAAAGTGTTAAAAATTTAATAATTCGATTTTTGTAGGCCTTTGACACTTGGAGGCCCAGGGCTTAAGCCCTATTAGCCCTTCTGTAATCTGCCCGTGTTAATAATTAGCAGTACTTACACTTTCAGCATTGCACATACTATGGAATAGTCAATAAAATTATCATACAACGTACAGTACATGTTTTTAGTATAACAAACAATGACACATGCTATAGTTTGCTTTAAACTACTTAAATTTCTGTATATATCCAGTCTACTTTGACCTTGTTTATTAATATGACAGGTATAAATAAATAAATTTTGTTTTGACTTTGACTATGATTTCCTCTTTTGCTATTCAGAAACTACACAAGTATAATAAGTCCTAACGCGATGTTAATGAACATGGTTCAAGTAGACAGGATATATACAGAAATTTAAAAGAATAAAAACATAGAATAAGAACATAGAAGTAAAAAGAATTTTTATATTTTTAGATATTATAAAATAGAAAAATGCTTGATTTTCAGGGTAAAGATGAATTTTATAAAAAATTGTAAATGTTAATAACGAGTAAAATCTTCATTAAGTCTGACCCTACTCGAGGTATGATCCACGATCCTTTCGACCTTTAAAAGTGTGGTTTATAAAGGGCATATTTCAAATTAGGCGGCATCCAAACACGGTATCTCATTGCATGTGACAAGTGTAGCAAATCAGCATTACAGTCGTCCAACAACACCCTTCGCTTTAAGAATTTTAGATGGGGACACGTTGAACTGTGCCCTGCAAGCTTATATCTCTGTATAATATAAGCGTTTCGAAGAAATGAAATATTTCTTGCTTGCAGCAGCAAAATCGCCATAGTAGTGAGTTTTTGTACTAGTTTTCGTACGCAAATGTCTTCTAAATGTTCTGAAATGTCTTATGACCAATTATTATTGTATTTGGAATGCTGAATGTCTCTGTAAATAGAGTGGAATAGGAATACTTGATTTACTATTACCAAATATTTAGTTCTTATAAGTGTTCAGTTTAATGTTATTAATACATTCTGAGAAAATAATTTATTCTTTATGCTTTGATATGTGCAACATGTATCTTCTTGCACTACAACATGAAAAAATTCGGCTACATTATGTAGAAAGAATAAACTTTTTAACAACGCTTTTTATCCTTGTAAATACTAAAAGGTTATTTTTAGAAAGCCCATTTTGGTTTCGGCCAGGCCCACACAAGGTCGGCTGGAAATTGAAGGTTTAAGCCCGAAATATCCAAACAGATCATTTTCTCTTACAATTCTTGGGTGTTTCAGTCTGTTGGGAGGAAGTCGAGTTTGTACGTGTGAATATCATTTTCTATGCTATGTTTGTTGTTGACAGGCTCCACTAAAATTGTTTAAATATTTAACTGCAATTACCTTATTCGTATAACTCAATAATTACCCTTTAACGCACGATAAATGATGGAAATATTTCTGGTGTGTCGTCTTCAGCGCCTCCTAACATGAGTGAAGCTCTTTTTTCGTGCTTTGAACGGGTAAAATATTGCATAATCTAACAAATATAAAACTAAAACTGCTTGAAAAGTATTTTATATTTTCAAAATTTTATTTGCGATAATCACAATTTTCCCTCTTTTTCTGAGTTTTATGTTATGAACGGTGTGAGGAGTATTATATTTATGATAGAAGGTGATGTTTCAGGATATTAGAAAAAATATATATTTTGCAAATAAATGTATTGTATTTATATTATTTAGTACTTTTACTAAAATCGTATACTACATTTAATATCAGGTTGATAATTATCAGTTTATAATTCTAAAATAACACTTCTCTATTATGGAAATTCAATCTACCGAGTCAACAATGACAGAGAGAACTTGATTCGTGTGTGGTGCTTTTATTTAGTAAGCGATAAGTAATTAAGCCGATAACAGAGTTCGTTTTATATGAAAAGCATACATTTACATTAAGTAAGACAATAGTCTTACTTAAATATATGCTTCTTACTTTAAAATTTCCTTCGACTAGCACTACATATTTTGTAATTGTATAGTTATTCTGTCATGTTTATTGTGTAATGTAATATTATACTGTTAAATTTTTTTTATCTCTTATAACCTTAATTTTATCTGTGTCACGTGACATTTCTGTGTTAATATACAGGCGATTTTCTGAACTTATTTATTTAGTGATTCTTCAGAGCAATAATATAGCGTATTTTTAAATCTTTGTCCCAAACGTGAAATAATATCGGTACTTTTATAAAGGTAAGTTTAAAGTAAAATAGTCAGAGCATATGTAAGAACTATTCGCTTACTATAAACGTACACACAGGTGTAACTATAGAATTTGGCCTTCTTTAAAACTTATTAATAGATTTTGGTTATTCACAGTTATCATCACGAAATCGTCTAAACTGACAATTTTTGTTAAATAAATATTTGAAGACAAAGTCCTCCGAAAAAAAGGAACCATCATTTATTATTTTCATATTCTGGACTATACAATCTTGGCGACTGACCTTTCACTGTAGGCTTGTGGCCGCCAAAAATTCCTTTTTAAAATCACAAAAATATATCCAGTAAAAAATACAATTTATTTTAAAAAGGAATTAGTGAACCCCAAGAAAGTATGATGGTAACTAGAAGACGTCCATATGACACTAATTCCTTTTTAAAAATTTTTTGTATTTTTTTACTTGATATATTTTTGTGATTTTAAAAAGGAGTTTTTGGCTGCCACCAGCCTACAATGAAAGGTCAGTCGCCAAGATTGTATCGTCTAGAATACGAAAATAATAAATGGTGGTTCCTTTTTTCGGAGGACTTTGTCTTCAGATATTTATTTAATTATAATTATTGTCATCGGACGAAAAATTTACAATGACAATTTCTGGTTAAAGATATTATTATGAGCAACACTAGTTATAAATTACTGTGTTCATAGTGTAATGTCTATATGATGTGAAACACAATCTAATTTTATCTCAAATTCATTTATCGGTCACTTTCAGAAACTTCTATTTACTTGAATCTACTTCAAGGTTTGGAGTAACAACGAAATCTCTTCATCTCTCTGGTGTGTCGTAAATGCCTTACACACGCACATATCTTTTGTAGTTGCAACAGAAGTAAATATTTGTTATCAATGATCTGCTGCAGTTCTGATTTCGATATCAGTTTCTTACGCTTTAATTTTAACGAATGAAGTAAGTCAAAACTTTCAAGAAACAACTTATATAAGTAAATCGTAAAAATATATTCCTAAGAAGGTATTTATAATCTGTTTTACCTCGTACTTGTGTTTTTGATCTGGAGGTAACCCTGACGTATGGAGATATGCAGCACTGTACCTGAAATTGTCCTGAAATACGTCGCATTTTTTATGCAGCGCCACTCAATTGCAAAGGAGTCGGAATCTCCAACGCCACAGCACTGAGTTTATTCAACGAAAATTCAGAAAACATCGCCCAATACTTGTCTGACTTTGCGTTGGATAAAAATATTTTAACCTTTATATTCTGTATTTTTTTTTAGCTATGCGAAGAAAATGTCACTAAGTAGTAAAAAATTTCATAGCAGCAATGCCACTTGTACACAAGCTACCAAGCTGAATTTAGTTTTTTTAATCGTTATCCCATCTCCAGATATTAAACGAAGTAGACGCCAACATGTAAACTTAGACATTACATATACATATGCCATAACATTTTTCCCGGTTCTGTTTTAACTGTTTTTGGGTGTTCAGGGTGTCGCAAAACGTAATAATTTGCAAAAAACTCGAAGGGTCGAATTTAACTCGACTGCAATATTTTTCCATGTAATGAAGAGCAGGAGAACGTCAAAGCACCAAACTTATCTTTGGCAAAAAAAAAAAAAAAAAACAACTCCGAGGTGAGTTCACTTTCATTTCGGTTGCCACAATTTTTACTTGGACAAATAACTTATTACGTGTAGAATGTCTTTTTAGATACCAATTGTTTTCTGAGTAATTTGGCAAATTAAAGTTTTCACTGCTTTTCTATTGGCTACGAGTTATCTATGACTATTTATCATCGCTTCTATATCATTATTTGGTCTTAAAACAAGTCAATAGAGAAAAATGGAAGGAAAATTCAAAATCTCACTTAAAAAAACTAAAAGAAAAACAGAAAACTTATTTAATGTGATATATCAGGATAGAATAAACATTTAGAATAGAAATTTCTCACGCTAGCTTGTGAGTAACGGAGATTGATGCTATTAAATTTTGGTGATTAAAGGTGAAGGGTGATTACATACAAGTCGTCACGTGACATAATATCTTCAGTGAGGTCGCCCTGAATAGAGATTTTTCTTGTTGTTAGCAATTACAGTTTCTTTATAAACACATCTGTACTCTCAAAATTAAGTGTTTTTCGTTTCATAATAATTAAAAATATAGATACTTTTTATAGCAAACTCTCATAACAGATGGTGCCACACATAATTTAATTTATTGATTATGATTAATAATATACAAGTTATTTTTTAAATAACATCTCATAACAACTGAGTTACTCAACTCGCTGCTACACTTTCAAAGACAAAATTACCATTATCAAATGTGTAACCGGACAGTTACTATTTCAACATATTATTACACACAGCATTAGCTATTGTTTCAATGAACGATTTCAGTTACCGCACTTCGATCAATATGAATCGACTTCAAAATTACTATTAAAAAGAAAATCGGTTTATCGCTCCAGTGTTGTGTGAATGACATTCACACGATCATTTTTCTGTATTTGCTAGAGCATAAAATACCTGTTGCAGTAATGATTCTGATATTAGTTTTAAATGCTTTACTACTAAATAATGAAGTAAAGTCTATCAAAATATTAAAGAAACAACTTATAAAATTAAATCAAATAAACATATTTGTAATAAGGTGTTTAAAATGTACTTTTTGAACTCGTGTATTTACTTTTGATTCGGACAGTTTGAGACATATTGAGTCAATTGAAAGTGTCGTTTCGGTCTCCTCAGTCAGGAGACACTTTCAAATATGATATCTAAAGTTAAAGTGTGCAGTAAAAGTAGTTAAACACGGTCATTCGTATAGGTTACTCATAAGTTTAGAGAAGAGGGCCACACTTTTCCCTAAATCTATAGTTTAATTCAGCACTTGTTTAATTGAAAATGACCAACAATAATTTAAGTATTATAAATATATTGATGACTACAAAAAAAATTTTTGTTTTCACACCACCGTCGACAAAAGAGGTTTTTTTTTAGCCTATTGACATATCTTTTTACAGAATCGTAGCCTAAAAAAGGTTTTTGGTTGTCAGTGGTGACTGTAAAATAGTTGACTGTAATGAGGAAAATTTATTTTTATATTTTTTAATACATTTTGACTAGTTTAATTAATTCAGTAGTATAGTTATTAGAGTCTATTACTACACTTTCATTTCTACTTTTTCGACTCTGTTATATATTTATATATAGGGGAGACCGGAGCAAGATCGGCATGTTAAGCTTTACTTAAATTTTGTGTAATAAATACTGCTGTAAACTGAAAAAAAGCTTTGCATATTGTCTATTGGAATGTTACCTTACTATAGAACTGGTTAAAATCAGTTTGGAAATAAAAATAATTAAAATAATTACAACTTTACAAGAAGAGAGAAATTGACGAAGTTGCCCCGGGTATAGGGGCAAGATCGGCAACTTCTCTCTTTTTGTAAAGTTGTAATTATTTTAATTATTTTTATTAAAGTTGCCCCTGGTATAGGGGCAACAGTAATGGGGCAAGATAGGCACGTATATAAAATTATGTTATTAACAATGTATAAGTTGGAATTCACTATTAAAACAAAGAAATACAAATCCAACACCCATTTAATATTATTACAACGAAATGCAAGTTCAAAGACATATATACATGAATAACAAATGCAAACATGTTTTCATTTATCATCTGTTTGATTTTTATCCTTTGCTTCTAATGTGGCTTTATGTTGCCGATCTTACCCCGCTAGTCATGATTTCGAAACATTAAGTACAACCCTGAGAACAGAATGCCAAGCCACGATCTGGCCACGTGAATAAGTTGAAGTTACATCCTTCTAACAGGAAAAGTAACTTTCGTTATCATGGAATTATAACAAAACCTGCCAATTCAATATAAATGGAAAAAAAATATTATATGGAATTGAACGAAAATGAAAATTTGCTTGATAATTCAACTACGCTTGTTGGAAAACAATAAAAACACTACACGCAACAAGCCACCAATAGAACTCAACTGCCTAACCTATAACCAAAGTCTCCTTTTAATTTGTTTTTTAAAAAAAGCGCTTGACAAACTTGCTCCACATGCCGAAGTTGCTTCGGTCTCCCCTATATATAACATATAAGCCTACTGATTGCCATACATTTCTTGGTTATATATAATATATAATATATATATAAGCAAGGAATGTATGGCAATCAATCAAACAACGGCCTAGATTTTTATATTTTTGTACTCAGTGGAGCTTGAAACGTCGTAAGATGCAAAAAAAAAAATTCAAGGGTTTTTAGTATATGGACGTTATTGTGATTGAGTGCGTAAGTGCGAAGCATCATTTTGTACATTCCATTTGAAGCTTAATAACTCCAGTGGTTTTTGTCTAAAATTTTTGAAATTTGGTTTGTGTATTAGAGATAATAACTGCATTAAAGTTTATGCGATATGCTTCTTGTCTAGTCTTGTGTTCAAATATACGAGCGCTAAGATGGCTTTTTTTCCGCTAGACTTATTACACCATCAATGAAATGGAGGACAAACTTTAGAAATACTTTTTATTTATTTGAGTATGCATTTCGAATAATTATATCCCTTTTCAACTCTTGTGTTACAACTATACAGATAAAATAAGCACAATGTATACAAGTTAGTAAAAAAAATTTTTTTTATAATGTTACAAAATTGTAAAAGAACATTAGGAAACTTACATGGATTATGAGAAATGCAGGAGTTGGTACATTAGAAAAAATATGGATGGTGATTATTGCTTAACAGGTATAAGCTACAACAATGATTAAATTGGAAAAGATTTACAAAAGGGGAACAATTAACATAGATGTAAAAAATTTTTTGAACTTACAGCAAACATGACGGCCTAGTACATAGTGTTGGAAAAAGGTATCTCAGTAAACATGACACAATGTTGAGTTAACAGAAACAGAAAGGAAGGAACAGAAAGAGATTGTTTTAGTTTACAGTAGAGTTTCATAGGATAGGATTGTCCACAAATTGTAAGTAGCAGAGGATGCGTTAGGAAGGCATCATCTTGAAAAGGGGGAGAGGTAGTGGGTGGGGTGGACATAAGAGAAGGTGAGTCGAAAAAACAGGTGTTTTGAGCGGTTAGGGAATTGTAGAAGAGTGGAGGAGAAAGGGAAAGTGAGACATATGAGTGCCCTGCTGAGTGCCGTATTTTAACACATTAATTAAGCACTACTGTCACCCCCTTCTGGGCTTCTCTTGGTCAAGTATGGATACCAAGTTTCATGTAGTTTTTGACCAATATTATTATTCATTACACTGTCTTTGTTTTTAAGGATCTCAAGATGTTCATACCACCTCCTTTTCTGTGTATGTAATTTTTTTCACAATTTTTACAGTTTCTCTTAAGGTTTGACAACCTTCGTTGTTACAATGAACAGCAACAGCTGAGTTACAATTATTATATTTAATCGCGGCTATGTGTTCTATAAACCGGGTCTTCAGATTTCTACCAGTTTCATTTATATAAGACTTTGGATTAGTGCAGTTATTACAGCTGAGTTTGTAAATTACGTTTTTTTGGTCCCATATATTAATATTATTATTAATACTATGTGGGTTTATCTTGTAATTTAAACAAGGAAACTTTTCTGGTGCTAAGTTTATACTATAATAATATGATATGAATTTGATTCTTTCAAATAAGTTTTGTTCGTATGGAATTTTGAAATATTTTTGAGTGGTGTTATTGTTTTTGTGTTAGTGTTTTTTAGTATCTTTAATATTGATCCATTTGTTGAGTGTGCTTTTACTGTAACCGTTCATTAAAAATATCTTTATTACATCTTGTATTTCATCAGTTCTATCAGTTTTACTAGTGGTGCGTTGTAAGATTTTGTCAATGTACATGTAAAAAATGTTTTTCTTTATGTAAGAGGGTATCTCAGAAATGCAGTGTATGATACTGTCAACGGCGCAAGGTTTTTTTTGTGTTTTTTAAAAGTGGTGTTGTTATTAAACCTAGTGACGAGGATGTCTAGGAAAGGTAACTGGCAGTTAATTTCGGGTTCTAAGTCAAATTTTATATTAGGGTCTATTTCATTAACAAGAGCTAGAATCTGGTTAGTGTTTATAATGTTACTGTCATAAACAATGAAACAGTCATCCACATAGCGTTGAAGGTTAATTATGCCCCCAATGCTTGCAACCTTTTTATCAATGTTGGTCATGCTAAAATCAGCTAAAACGGGGCCTATTACCGAACCTATCGGGACGCCATCATTTTGCCTATTGAATTTCCCTTCGTTTTTGAAGTAGTTGTTTTCCAACACAAGGGTTGTCATGTCTATGATCCATTGGTTACAGTTGTAGGTTTTCAAAGTTTCTAAGATTCTGTTTTGCTTTATCGATGGATACATGTCGCGTACGTCAAGGGAGGCTAGTCTATAGCTTGGTTTAAATGTTACAATGTTTAATTTTTGTATGAAGTTATCGGTACTATTTATACTATGAAGGGACTTCTCTAAAACGTTTAATTTTTTCTTTAGATGTAATTCGAGGTTGTAAAATATATAGCCTTTTATGTCTACTAAAGATCTATAAGTAATGGGTTTTTATGAGTTTTGACTCTATAGGAAAACTTCGGTATTCTGTTATCACTTCTTGAGACAAATTGCTTTTCAGTCGCATCAATAAGATTTTGTTTTTCAAGTTTATCAAGGATAGTTTTTAATTTTCTGGTGAGTGAATCAGTAGGGTTGTTACTAAGTACTGTATACGTATTTTGATTAAGTAGTTGCCTGTAGATGGTTTCATCTTGATCCTTATTGCATTAAACTTTGGTGATTAAAGGTCAACGGGTGAAAAGATAATTTTTTTATATCCTGTGATATAATTTAGAAAACAAGCTCATAGTAATTATTAATTAGAGATTCAGACTATGTACAAAAAATTATTTAATTTTTGAGTCTATCAATTCATCCTTTTTCACACACCACAGAAGTAGCCTTTTACATCGGTTTTAAGAAATCACTTCATAAAAAACGTATAACAATAGGTAAAAACTTACAATTAAAAACGATCAGACGTCAGCCTTTCATTTTAGGTATCTGACGCCTTTACATTAAAATTAAGTAAATCTTCTCACCAACTGCCAAGTTTTATACCTTCAGTATCAGGTTCAAGCCCTCTAGTGGTGGATACGAGCTATCTTTGATTTGCATGTAGTTACAATTTCATGATGAGCTCAGGATATTTTTCTTCTAATTATTAATTAGAGATTCAGACTATGTACAAAAAATTATTTAATTTTTGAGTCTATCAATTCATCCTTTTTCACACACCACAGAAGTAGCCTTTTACATCGGTTTGAAGAAATCACTTCATAAAAAACGTATAACAATAGGTAAAAATTTACAATTAAAAACGATCAGACGTCAGCCTTTCATTTTAGGTATCTGACGCCTTTACATTAAAATTAAGTAAATCTTCTCACCAACTGCCAAGTTTTATACCTTCAGTATCAG
>NW_019384747.1:441747-460431 GCF_000671375.1 Centruroides sculpturatus | reverse complement strand
ACTTTTTCCATTAAAAATAACATCTTTGTATTTATTTTATAATTTTGTTTTTTTATAACGTTACATGGACAAAACGACATACATAGGCAACGGACATAATGACATACCTGTCATTTAGTCCATAAGAGCTTAGTCAAGGAACTTACCTTAACCTCTTAATGTTTTATTAATTATAAAAATGTCTTCCAAAAAAAGTCTTTCATTATTGTTTAAAAGAAATTTTAGTATAAAACTTTATTTCTTTTCTTACATATTATTTACAAACTTATTATATTTCACATAACAAAAAACTTGCAACGAATCACGTGACTCGACAAAACTCTTTAGTTTTAACTTCTACTCCTAATATGAAGGCAATTAAATCAAAAAATGAGTCCAAAGCTGCTCTGCCAGAGAAAAGGAGACGAAACATTACTAAAAAGTTACTTGAAAAAGAAAATTTTCCTAATAACTGTCATGATGATGAAGAAGACTGTCCATGCATATATTGTGATTATCTTGTTTTCCGATCTAAGCCTGGAGAAGACTGGTTACGGTGCTTAAATTGTTTCCGTTGGGCTCACGCTGCTTCTAAACGCTGACGTTTCTAAAACAGCCAAGCGTTTCATTTGTAAACTTTGTCAGTAATTTTATAGTTTTTACGTGTATGTCATTTTGTCCATAGTATATGTCATTTTGTCCATAGTGGATGATCTCGATTAAACTAACAATATTTTTTTCCTGTTATTTTAATATTGTAAATGTTTAGTATATTTCATAGGTAACAAACCAAAGATGATTGGTGTAGAATATGACAATGCTGTGATTTACCAATAAAGAGTTATGAACCTAAAATAAAACCGTATGTCATTTTGTCCGTATTTCCCCTACACACCTGATGACTAAACGACGTAAATTTCTTTTAGGTTCTATCAAGCATTCAATAAAGTTAAACATTCTCTTCACATCTCAAGTATGAAAAGCTTTTTAAGGTATGTTTTAATATTTTTGTAGTTTAATAATTGAGTAAAAAGTTTAGTTTGCATTTATGTCACTAGTTTAAATTATTAAGGTAATTATAATTTGATAGAATTATTTGCTTTATTATTGAATTTCAACTGTATTTTTGTTTGTTTTCACATTTCTTTATTTAAATGCTGACAAATAACAGAGTTGGATTAATGCTTTTTCTAAGTGCTGAATATTACTTCTGTGCTTCTGAAAAATATGAGAACACGACAAGTAGAGGTAAAAATAATGATGAATGTCTTTCTAAGTGAGAAAGTTGTAACTGATAAAACTTTGTATAACTTTAGTAATTGAACGCAGAATGATTGGAGGAAAAAATGCAGAAAAAGAAGAATATCCATTTCTGGTGAGTTTATTAGGTGTAAACATTTCAGCTCTTGCAACTGTACTTACAAGAAATGTTACTATCATTTAGGTAGCAATATTTAAACAAGGAAGTTTTTTTGGTGCTTTTTCTTTAATCACAAGAAATACTTTAATAGGAGCAGCGCACGTTGTAGAAAAGTATGTTTATTTTAATTTTTATTTTTTACAATTTTGTCGCTGGAATATTATTTGATATGCGAATGAATATTTTGTCATAAATTTTGTTGTAAATTTTGACGTAAATGACAGGCATGCATTAAATATGATTTTAAATTTTGAAATAAGTAAATTTTCATTTTTTTTGTCTCTGAATATAAATAACTTTATAAATAGGTTTCAATCTCTTTTTTACTCCGTTCGTAAATTAGGTCAGGGCAGAAAAAGCTAACCAAAAAGGTAGGTTAATATGGCATATAAGCACAACAATACAATCAAACCTCGGATTTCGAAGGCCTCGTTTTTTGAACAATTCCGTTCACGAAACAAAATTTAGGCTAAGACTTCACTACCGTAAAAGCCCCTCGCCGTAAAAGCTTTTAATCACGTGACCCTGATATCTTACGCTTGAGCAAACCGTAAAACCAGAGTAAAAGCGAGTTGAGCTATGTTTAACTTTCGACGCGAATACGGCCGTAAAGACGTACCTTCCACCAATCAGAAGTCAGTGAAATCTAGGTCATCGCGACACGGAGCTAAAATGGCGGAAAACGAGCTTTTGTGTACGTTCCCTCGTGGCTACTCTAGAATAGATCCGGAAAGATTTATCGAAAACATCCGAAAGTATTCGTGTATCTACGACAAGAGGTAACCTGATTATAATAATGGATACCAAAGGAAATCCTTCAATTTAGAGGAGTATATAATAAAAAAGCTAAGCTTATAAGTGCTGTATATTATCTTAATAATACGATAATAAAAGTTAGTATATGAAAGTAAAGATATTATTTTTACTACATTTGTAATTATAGTACAGAAAAAACTCGTAGAATATAATCATTGTCTTTATATCGATATATCACGTATACAACCGTCTTTCGTTTCTACCAATTCACGTGCGAAGAAGTATTTACTTTCGACACTTGGGGCAGCACCGTTGCCGTAAAAACTTCGCGCTAGCCGGACCTCCACCGTAATCCGAGCGCAAACGCAAATAGGTTACGTGATTAAAAGCTTTTACGGCGAGAGGTTTTTACGGTAGTGGAGTCCTAGCCTTATGACTTACTTAGGCTCGGTTGCCGAACAAGCTACTCGGCAGATCGACAGATTATTAACTTTCTGTGTTAAAGAAACTCGACGGCTCGACCAATTAACGGTAGGACTACAGATTCAAAAGTCTGTGGGGCCGACACAGCTTCATGTCATTAGACGTCACGATAGAAATCATCGTTGAAATTGCTATTTAAATTAGATTTTTAGTCGCATGAAAAAAAAATACTATTTTCGTTTTTCGATACGCGCCGCAGTGGAATCTATATTAAGTTAATTAATAAACGCCTGTTTAAATGACATTTATATGATAGAAATCGCAACCAAAGTTTCGTGTTTGAAAATACTGTACTTAATTAATAAATTTTAATAATACTTATATTAATAAATTTCTGTTATTAAAAGTAATATTATATCTCTCTCGTAAGTTTCTCTAGTCAAGACTGGCGGACAGAATTCTGGAAATATCTTCTCTGTCTCTCCGGAATTGTTGTTATCTCTCTGAGCTTACGATAGCCACTCTTCCCCGTATCCCTCATCATTTGCCTGATGTAATCTTGTCTTGGTCTACCTCTGGTTCTGATCCTGCCCTCTATGAACGTTCTCATCCATTGACTATTCCTCATGTTTTGGCCGAACCATTTCCCTGTTTTGTGTTTAATTACTTCTAATATTTTCCGTTCCACCTCTACTAAATCCAATACTTCCTGGTTGGTTTTTCTCTCTGAACCATCTTATCTTTTGTAATCTTCTACAACACCACATTTCAAATGCCTCCAATCTCTGTTTATCTCTTGTTAATAATGTCCATGTGTCCGTGCATATTGTTGCTATACTCCATACATAAATTTTCAGTATGCGTTTTCTTAGTTTTGTATCCATGTTTTTCGCGGTTATCAATTTCTCTTTCTTTCCTAAAGGACTTTTTTGCTTGGCCTATTTTTCTTTTTATTTCTTTTGAGCACCTTGCATGTTTTGTCAGTGTTTGTTCCAAATATCTGAATATTTCCACCTGTTCTATCTCCTCTCCATCAATAACTATATTCATTACCTTACGGCGTCTAGAGAATGTCATGTACAGTACTTAGTTTCGTTAAAGTTTATTTTCATGCCATAAAGTTCAGCTGTTCTGTTTATATTTATTAACATTTTTATAAGATCTTTTCTACTAGTAGCCAATATGGCTTGATCATCAGCAAATTTTATGGACTTGATGTATTCACCAAGTATTATAACTATTTCGTATTTTCCACAGCCTCATTCATCATTTTTTTCTGAGTATATATTAAATAAGTCAGGGGAAAGTAAGCACCCTTGTCTTACTCCTTTTTGGATGTTTATTAAATCTGTTACGACAGCATCAATTTTTATCTTTGCTTGCTGCTCCAACTATAGTCTTTCTATTAAAATATTAATCTTCCCTTCCATTCCAATTATTATTAATATGGTAAAGAGTTTATTTCATTTTACTCTGTCGAATGCCTTTTCATAATCTATAAAGCATGCATAGAGATTTCTCCCTTGGTTTATGACTCTTTCGCCTAGCATTTTCAAGCTTGCTATGGCATCTCTTGTTCCATTTTGTTTCTGAAACACAAATTGGTCTGGTTCGATATAAGCTTTAATTTTATCTTCAATTCTGTTCTTTATTATCTTTAATAGTATTTTCGAAGTATGGGATATTAGGCTTATTGCGCGACATTCACTACATTCTACTGCAGTGATTCTCAAACTTTTTCGATCCACCGCCCCCTTTGTTCCATAAAGTTATACCCAACGCCCCCTAACCCATTTTCTCTTGTGTGAGAAAAGGATTGGAAATATTCTTAGGAAAACTTTTCTATGAATCTCACACTTTGTGCCCTTACTGTACATTGTTCTCATCTGGAAACCATTAAACGCAATGTTTCCTCTTATCAGCCCCAATTTTGCCTTTGGTCACCGTTCAATACCCTGCCTCTATCATAGATCTATTCATCGCGCCAGAAGGGGGCGTTATTGCTTACTTTGAGAAACGCTGAGCTAAAATAAAAGTCAATGTGTTAGAAATATTCAAGTTGTGACCTTCAATAAAAAATAAAAAAATATATATATAATATAAAATGTCAACATTTTATATATATTCCGTCGAATTTTTATATATAGAATTTGTCTGCCGCCGCCCCTCTATATTTCCTTAACGCCCCCAATTCTCTTTGAGCCTTCTACTGCCCCCCTGAAAGCTTCCAGCGCCCACAAGGGGGCATTATCACCCACTTTGAGAAACGCTGTTCTACTGCATTGCTCTTTTTTGGTAATGGTATCATTATTGTTGAGGAATAATCCTTAGGCCATTCTCCTTTCATGTATATCTGGTTGATTAACTCAAATAGAGACCTTTGTATGGTGTCACCTCTGTCTTCAATAAACTCTATCGGGATTTGGTCTATTCCTGTCGTCGTCTCATTTGTTACTAGCTGTTACCTGCAACTTCGTCCGCGGTGGTTTTGCAAGCAAACCCCATTTACATTCAATATTTCAATAACCATAGTAATTGTCATATAACACCTACCGCTGAAGAGAATTGCCCAGAATCAAACGAACTATCTTCAATTTGATCAAGTTTCTGGAACGTTTACAATCATTCTATAATCGAACTAATATGCAATAACAAATTCGAATTTAAAACGGATCAAACATTTTTAAAATCGAAATGTCTGAAATGTTATCAATTTAATACACCTAAGTACTCAATGAAGACTAAACGTAGTTGAAAACAAAAAATCGCATCTAAAATAGTACAGTAGAAGCCGTTTTTCCGGTTAAGCCTTAATGCTCTACCTCTCCTCCCCCGTGGGGAAATTTTGAAAAATCCTTTCTTAATGTGAATTCCCATGGCATACCCTACTAAAACGCATATAAAAAGAAAAAATCGCATCTAAAATAGTACAGTAGAAGCCGTTTTTCCGGTTTAGACTTAATCCTCTTCCTCTCCCCCCCGCGGAAGAATTTCGAAAAATCTATTTTTAGTGTGCGTTTTCATGACGTACCCTAATTGTCTACCAAATTTCACCTCTCTAGGTTAAGCGGTTTGCTCTGGGCGATGATGAATCAGTCAGTGAGTGAGTCAGTCAGTCAGTCAGGACAAGCAATTTTATATATATAAAGTTCAGTGCATTTGTGAATTCAGCACGTAAAATGGGGAGTACTTCTTCGTTGATTATCGGGGTTTTGTTTTCTCTAATAGTATATCAACCCGATACAAGCTTTCCACATAATCACTCCATCTTATAGTGATATCCTCTTCATTAATCAGGAGTTTACCATTTTTATCATTTACTGATTCTATTTTGATTGTATTATTCTTCTTGGTCCATTTCCTAATCTCATTAAATGCAAGGTCACTTCGGCCTTTTTTCTCCAATTCCTCAACCATCTCACACCTCTCTCTCCACCACTCCTTTTTAGCCTTTTTACTTTCTCTTTGTAGTTCGTTTCTCATCTTCCTATATCTTTTTGTCCTATTTCAGTATTTACATTTTTTTCATTTTCTTTTCTTTTCTATTTTTACTATTGTGGCGAACGGCACCCTTAACATCTTAACCGTCGTAAGAAAACAAGCAACGAACCCCGGATGTATAAGTCATCACTTCCTGCAATAAATTCGAACTCACCCATTAAGACCTCGACCGTCAGTTGTTTTTTACAGCCGCGTCGTCGAGACATGCAAAGTACAATACAGTCGATCCCCCTATAAGATCATTGATTTTTCCGTTTTATCTGAATTACATGTTGTACGATTCACTTAGATTTTACAAATACGTGTGCCGGGCTGTGAACGGCTCACATATTTGTAAAATCTAAGTGACTCGTACAACATGTAATTCAGATAAAACGGAAAAATCAATGATCTTATAGGGGGATCGACTGTATACAGGAGGAAGACAATAAACTCAGTTTTTGTTACGATCTCGTTTCATTCGTCTCTATCACACGCAGCGACGAAAAGTAAAGGCAACAGAACCAAAAAAACCACATTATCATTTTTTTCGTGATCCATGGTTTACTTACATCACTTTGTTTATACTCTATAACCTCATTGGCTATATTCAATATACAGTGGAACCTCGGTATACGACCTTAATCCGTTCCTGATTGTTGGACTTATACCGAATAGGACGTATACCGAATCAACCTTTCCCATAAGAAGTAATGTAAAAATGATTAATTCGTTTTCATGTAAAAAAAACGGCTGGCTTTAAACACCTAGCTTTCCTGGCTAGTTCCTGCTTGATTTTTCATGAGATCAGCATGTATTTTTGTAGCTTTCTCGCAAATAATTGCTTCTGATACGGTGTCTCTAGCACACTGTTTTTCACTTATCCAAAGCAAAAGCAATTTCTCAACATGATTTAATGTCTTCGATCTCTGTTTAAAAATTGATTTAACCCCTTTCGCAACGTTAGCAGATTTAATAATGTCTTTATTTTTCACGATTGTCAATATCGTCGTTTTCGGAATACGGTATGCCACAGTTAAAATCTCGAACACGCGTGCCACCTTCATATTTCTCAACAATCTCTTTTTTCAGTTCCATTGTGATTCTAGTTATTTTTTTTAGTTTTCTGTTGCTTTTCATTTGCCTTCTTGCAATTCATGATTAATAATAAAATTTTACTTACAAATTAAAATCAGAAGAAATCTAACAAAGTTATAAACTGTGGCACCACGAACGTCTACTCCGGTCTAGTACACCGACAGTTGTTCATAGATGGCGCGTATAATTAAGTCGTATACCGAACAAAAGTCGTATACCGAGCAAAATTTGTTTTGTACAAACAGGACGTATTCCGAATTTGACGTATTCTAAAGCAGACGTATATCGAGGTTCCACTGTATTCTCCTTAAAGTAGTTTCACTTATCTTTAAATCTAT
This sequence comes from Centruroides sculpturatus, assembly GCF_000671375.1. NCBI lineage: Eukaryota > Metazoa > Arthropoda > Arachnida > Scorpiones > Buthidae > Centruroides > Centruroides sculpturatus. The sequence goes on along the minus strand of NW_019384747.1, from coordinate 452,937 downwards.
CACCACCCAAGGTCTTTCCAATTGCTTTGTCCAATCTTTGTTTGAACTTCTCATTCCTTAACTTTTCCAAATTTCATTACACCTTCCCTTTATCTTAAAGGTCTCCTGTATTTTCATTTACTGTTCATAATTACGAGATTATGATCACTCTCTGCATCTGCTCCTGGGTAATTGATTGACTTCGTGACTTGATTTCTATATCTTTCTTTCACCATTATGTAATCAATCTGGTATCAGAAAGTGTGGATAAAGTATTTATTGCCCGTCTTCATTTATTTCCTCATATTTTATCCAGGAGGCGTTCACTCAATATTTATAGCAGTTTTACTTTTCCGACTTTTATATATAACGGAAGGGAAGTGATGTATGGCGATCGGTCGAAAAATGACCACCAAGATTTTAAGGTTTTGGACTTAGAACACCTTGAAACGCCGAGAAATGGAAAAGTGTTCGGGAGTAATTTCTGTATGTTTGGATGTTAGTGTGTGTAGGCACGATTTAATTCACTTTTTTCAAGCATAATAACCCTTGCAGTTTTGTCGAAAATTTCTAAAATTTTGCAGGGAGATTTGCTTGTTAGGGAGATTGATGCTATTAAATGTTGGTGGTTAAAGGTCGAGAGAGTGGGGANGAACGGGATAATAGGAAAATTCAATTCTACTTTGATATGGTCAATTTTCCAGGTGAGTTTGAATTCCGAAACGACTTACTATATTAATCTGGTTCATATATTATGTTAACCACTTGAAGGAAGCTTTCCTAGTGTTTTTTCTAACTAAACCCTGTGTTATTCATTACATTATTTTTGTACATTTATACCATGTGCTTCTGTAAAAATTGTTACATCTGCATACTTCTTTTGGTAGCTCTACTTTTCTCACGGTGTAAAATATAAATTCTGTTTGATTCAATTGAGTATTTTGACTGTTTTGTTATGTGAATTTTTCAACTATCACAATGTTAATTATGTAGCAGGTGGTAAACAAAATAGAGATTAAAGTTTTAAAAAATATGTCAACGGTAGCTCTACTTTTGGTCACTACTGTATATCAGCGTTGGAATAGGAAAAGAAGGCAAGTGGCCCTGCATCCTACGAACGAATTGGAAAACAGACACTAGAAAATTTAAAAAAATTATTTTCAGATTAAATTTCAATTTTTTGATTTACACTATATTGTGTCTTGTCTTCTGCTACTATTTATGAATTACTGGATACATAATATTGGAATTTTATTGAATCCACATTAAAAATATTATTACCGATTTTACTCTGCTCTGATTTTCAGAGTTTATGTACTGAGTGCGCTACCGTATCTCATTATTCAAACATCAAAAAATTGATTAATCTGTTTCCGACTTTTACAACACAACGTCCTTTTTTTGTCGCATAGTTGCATTTCATGCGTAAAAATGACTATAAAGGAAATACAATATCAATATATATATATAACTTTTTGTTAAAGTTTTCGTCGGACGGCAAAAGTTATATATATAACTTTTGCCGTCCGACGAAAACTTTAACAAAAAGTTATATATATATATTGATATTGTATTTCCTTTATAGTCATTTTTACGCATGAAATGCAACTATGCGACAAAAAAAGGACGTTGTGTTGTAAAAGTCGGAAACAGATTAATCAATTTTTTGATGTTTGAATAATGAGATACGGTAGCGCACTCAGTACATAAACTCTGAAAATCAGAGCAGAGTAAAATCGGTAATAATATTTTTAATGTGGATTCAATAAAATTCCAATATTCATAGGAATTTTATTGAATCCTATTTATGAATTGAATATTCAATTCATAAATAGTAGCAGAAGACAAGACATAATATAGTGTAAATCAAAAAATTGAAATTTAATCTGAAAATAATTTTAAAAAATTTTCCAGTGTTTGTATTCAGATTCGTTCGTAGGACGCAGGGCCCCTTGCCTTCTATTCCTATTCCAACGCTGATATACAGTAGTGACCAAAAGTAGAGCTACCGTTGACATATTTTTTAAAACTTTAATCTCTATTTTGTTTACCACCTGCTACATAATTAACATTGTGATAGTTGAAAAAATCACATAACAAAACAGTCAAAATACTCAATTGAATCAAACAGAATTTATTCTAAGTCTTATTTATAAACGAGAAAACAAAGTTTTTATATTTTACACCGTGACAAAAGTACAGCTACCAAAAGAAGTATGCAGATGTAACAATTTTTACAGAATCACATTACATTATTTTTGTACAGAATGTACAAAAGTAATGTAATAAATGACATAGGGTTTAGTTAGAAAAAGCACTAGGAAAGCTTCCTTCAAGTGGTTAACATAATATATGAACCAGATTAATATAGTAAGTCGTTTCGGAATTCAAACTTATTTGGAAAATTGACCATATCAAAGTAGAATTGAATTTTCCTATCATCCCGTTCATCTACTTACTCGGCTACAATAGAGATTCCAAGATACAAACAGGAACTCACTGCCATTTCTCTGACAAAGCTGTTTTCAGAAAGAGTAAGTAAAAGATAAAAACAAAAAATGTGATTACAAATCGGAAAAGTAATGTAATAATATTTTTGCTTTATTCTATTGTTTCACCATATGATTATTTATTTAAATTTCGTTTTTATTCAGTTACAAAGTCAAAGATTATTACGGAAGAATAGGAGACGTTAACAAAAACGCGGGGAAGAAAGTGATGTTTCGGAGAAGAATTAAACACCCACATTATGATTCAGAAACACTTCACAATGATATTGCACTGCTGATTCTCGCACACCGTATTAACAAGATATCTCCGATCGCCTTAGTTGGAAAAGACTTAACATTTACTGAAGGTGACGCCACGTTGGTCGGTTGGGGAGATATTGGTTTCAGTAAGTCTGTTATTTTTCTATATTATTCAAATTTTTGTGCGACAATAAAAATACTATGAATGACTTTTTATGTAATTTAGAAAAAAATGATAAAACAGACCTTCTTCAAGTAGCGAAAGTAAACTTAGTAGAACCAAAATACGTGGCTCGTAAATTCCACTACAAATTAACTAACAAAGAAATTACAACAGTGTCATCTAGAGTAATAGGCATGAAAGTAAAGCAGTTACTACTTTTCATATTATGGTTATAGTTAATGTTATCTTGTTATTTATAAAAATTTTATTGTTACAGGGAGATTCTGGCTCACCACTGATCATGAGAGATGCGTTAAAAAGACCAGTGCTTATTGGCATTTTGTCTTACGGCGAAAATAATACTGGAAAACCAGATGTTTACATGTCAATCAGTGTTCACCATGATTTTATAAAAACTCACATCGTCGGACGTCCCACATACCTAGACGTAAAAAATTGAAATATGAAAATATCATGGTAAATTTTTCATTTCAGAAAATATAAAATCTAATTCTATTCGCAAATAGCTCGTATTTAAACAATATTTAACAGTGAATATATTTTATTTCCATGGCTGTATCACTTTAACCGGTTTTTGTATTAAATAATGTTATCTATTTATTTATTGTATAAATTACATAATTAGATTTTCTTTAAATAAAACCTTAAAATCCATGTAAAATTTTTAATGTGTCATGAATTTACGTAATGTACTTACACTAGGAATCTCTGCGCTATTTTACATATTTATTACATTCAGTGCTGTTATAATATAAGCAATTATTATAGCCATGTTAGTATCAATTTCTAAAAATTTGGCATGGATAGATCTATATGAGATATTAGTGGCATTAAATTCCGGTGTAAGGAACTCAAGGTTGTCAGGAAGTCGAGTGAATCACGTGTTATATTTAGACTGAGGTCAGATTTAATAACAGATTTACTCATTGTTTACACTTACAATATTTTTTTCTAAATTCATTTCTTTTTTTAAAATTAGGCCTTGTTTGTATTTTGTGATAATTAATAATATAAACATTATATTTATACGTTTTTATTTAATTCTGATTTCATTTTGTCTGTCGAAGTAAAATAATATATGTCAATTTTCAGCCACTTTTTTATTTTCGATCTGGTTGAAACTTATCATATTTAGCTACTCCCGATGACAATACTTTTCTCTAAATTTGGCAAACAATATTGAATATTAGTAGTAGTGGTTTGACACATACTGATCACAAAATTAATTTTTTAAGAGAAATCTTAATCACAAATTTTAATTAAATTAATTTTATTTTAACAATAAGTGTAATTATGAAATGTTTTTAAAAATTAATTATATTTTCTCATTCACTTTATGAACTAATTTTTATTTTGAGTATGAATTATTTTAGAGAAGATATACGATTGGTCTGTTTTTGATATAAATATAGTTTTAAGGAACATTAGAATTTATTTTTAATACCAAGATTAAATATTGCAATCATGGAGACATATGGTTTTATTATTACTTATGACGGCGATAGAAATTACAGGTAGCCCTCGGTTTATGCCGCAGTTCCGTTCCTATAAAAGCCGGCCCAAATCGAATCGGCGTAAAACGAACCCATATTTACAGTGAGGTATAGGGTTAGGTTCTACATAAGTGAAAAATAAGCTAATAATTTTGTTTATTAATACAATATAATACAAAATACATATAAATTTAATTTTTAAAATGTATCTTAACATAAAATAAACTAAAATGTTTTTATTTAAAAATTTTAGTATCGAATTTCTTACATTTTTCGGGAAAAAAGTATCCATCTTTAATTGTTTATATTTTTGATTTTTTTCATTAAGAATTTCGAAATATGGTCGAATATGATGCTCCTTTTTACATTTGCATTTCGCGCCCGATCATTGTCTACTCACAAACTTCATCTGTCAAACTTTCCTTAGTTAAAAGGATACATTAACACCACGTAGAGCTACAGACGAGCGAAGACACTGGTTGGTCGACCACCGATCGCCGTAGCGCATATATAACGTCAGTTTGAGTGGGAAAATTAAACGTGGCTACGGAGAGATAAATATCGTCTGGCCAACGAGAAGTAGATTTGTCTCACTAACGATAATTTGTGATCGCCGAAAGTGCTATTGTGTCGTAAGGTGTTTTCCTGAATGAACTAATACGGGATACATTCACTGGCCCTATGGATTCGGATGCCATTTATTGGACTATTAAGTTTAATATCTTGACTCGTGGGTACCTAAATGTTTAGTATTTTAATATTAATTTAAGGCAAATGTATACATACCCAATAATATTAAAAAAATAAATATATTCAAAAAAAAATTTTGTTTTAACGAATGTACTGTACAATGTCGCGGCTCAGTAAATACGTCAACACTGAAATCAGTCCAGCATAGGAAAAATCAGGAAATTACACCTCGAAACAGCGAATTGCGCAGTGGCGTTATTGTGAATCGATGTAAATTGAACCGGCGTAAACCGAGGGCTACCTGTACTGTTTCGACTTAACTAACTATTGACAATACATCAGAAGTTATAGTTCATCCTGTTGCGACAATTTCGGAAAGTCGAACACCAATCAAATTTTGTGTATCCGGTTCTAGTGAAAATTATATCGATATGCATTCAATTTATCTAAATGTTCAAGCAAAAATCGTAAAGAAAAATGGAACAAATACTTCTGCAGATAAAAAAGTTGCTCTTGTCAATTATTTTTTAAATAGTTTGTTCTCTCAATGCAGCGTTTCTAAATAACAAGCAAGTAATTTCAGAAGTTAATTATCCCTATCCAGCAATTTTGGAGGCCTTATTATTTTACTGAAAAGAAGCATAACAAACCTTTTTAACAAGTGCATTGTTTTTTAATGATACTGCACAACGTATGGATTCCATAAAAGAAAATAATGAAGGAATGGTTAAAAGATTTAATATTCGTAAACAAAGTAGACTAATAGATTTAGTTGGATGGCTTCATATTCAGTTTCAATCATGGTCAGCTAGTACTATGCGCCGCTTTTGCAGCTTGTCCAAAACACCTGACCTACCTCTTCGGAGGTGACTGTTACTACTTAGGCTAATAGAAAACCGTTTTGAAACCAGATTGTACACTCACCTTCAACAGCGTCTCTTCCTGCGTCTCTCGCCACGTCTTTTCGCTACCTGGCGATGCCTAGCCTATTCCCGATGTTGCGTAGGTGAGGATCGGGTGAGGTCGCTGGTCCCCACCTCAGCTAGGTCCTGGGGGTTGATGACGAAGGTGTTGTTAGCACCCGATGTTGTCTGAAAAATCACATAATCCAGGTTTCAAATCCGCAAATAGGTATCCTTTGGTCACGCTCACTATACACAAACTGCACTACTCACTAGGTGGTCGTCATCCCCCTGCCGTTCCTCTTCGTTGCCCTCGTGCACGGGAACATCGAAATACGGCTCGTTTGGCAGCAGATGTTGATCCGCGGAAACACTGATCATCCGGAGTTGGAGACCCTGACAACTGGGGCCCGGGTAGATGGCCGCAATGTCCTTGAGAAACTGCTGGAATTTTGTTGATGTTGTTGTCAACTAGGACAGGACCCGCATCCTGTACACGTACATGCAGTTGTAGCTCTGCAGGCTCCTGTCCGTGCAGAGCGACTTGATGGACTTTTTCAGCGAGCAATTTCTGCACTCGATGTTCTGAATGTGGGCCTCGGAATCATCGGCGTCGACGAATCTGCTTGGAAAATAAAATAAAAATGTCACTTTTCAATAACGCATGTTCATTTCTTTCGCATAACACATTGCACAGTTTTATCTTCCTTACCTCTCGGGGCCCTGCTGGCTGTGATTGATGGTCTTATGTTCAGAAAAGCCCATCGCCATACAACTGCGATATTGGGCTGCGCTGTTGGAAACAATGATGGAACAGCGGGCAATGTATCTGAGCATGTCGCTCCAGAGAACCTGTCGGCTCTTGTTCTCCATCTGAAAGAATATTTGAAACTATGATAAAACTTCCACAAAAACTAAAAAATAAAAAGAAATAATAATGCTTGAATAATAATGCTTGGCTACTACTTACATGCCAGTACATCACCTCTTTTGTTTCCTGACAATAGGCACCAAAGATGGTAATTTGGGTGCCTTTAGTTACGCGACCACGGTTGTATTTTCGCCTCCGGGTGAAGGTCTCGTCGATCTGAAAATAAAACATACGAATATAGAGACAGACATTTCGGCAAAGTCAGAAACATTGGACGATGATCATCTCAACGTGCATGTCTTCACCCCAAGCTGCATATTTTGCTGGTGAGAGACAAAAACCTCCGCACCTTCACAGCAGTAATTATACCAATCAACTGCTGTTTTGGGGGCCACGCCGCATTCCTCTGCGGCGACGGTGACCGGCTCCTGATTGACCCACGAATAAATAAGCATCAGCACCTGTAAAATAGAAAACCAACAACACACATATCATCTCAAGCCATACGATCAAATTACAGAAACATAGCGTAACGTGACCCAGAGAAAAAGAAACCGCCGATTCTGCGATCACGTTTCGCGAGCGACTTCAAATGTCACAGCTGTCAAAAACCTTTTTCGAAAGGACACAGCTGTCAGCCCAAGAGGCCTGACAGCTGTGTCCTTTCGAAATAGGTGTTGTGGGTGCAAGACAGGGAACCAGTGCACATGGCCCTGAAGACGGTGCCGCCAGTCTGCCTCCTCATCTTCTTTTTCTGCTGTACTTTTTCACAGCGGTAGACGAATTCGAACCTGTAAGATGGAGCTGGTTCCTTTTGCATATTGCCTAAAGATTACGACAAAAATATCGAAAAACTAGTAAATTGGAATATTGGCAGTTAAGGTTTACCAATACTACTACTATTAACTCACGGGTAAAATATCGAAACAGGATAGCGGTTACTGTTATCCATGGTTTCAAAATGGCCGTACTTCCAACGGTTCGTGGTCCAGACAGATAAAAATGTAGCTAATGTAATGGAAATGAAACGAACCTAACCGAAGCGACGCCATTTTCGAAGAAGTAGTAACATTAACCCAGATAGCTGCAGATAGCACTCGTGTAAACGCGGGAATCGAGAAAAGGCTTACCTCCGCACTTAGGACATGGCAGAAAGAAACCGGTTAGGTCTGGATGTGGCACGAGCCCCACAAGATGGTAAAACTTCTGTGCAGCCTCTTCGGTGGGGAGATAGCGGAGAAAACTGTAACATGTTATATTATTGAATATTATGGCGGGATCCATAACGGGAGACGCCAAAATATCACAACTAAACGGTATGTTGGTTATAGTAACAAATACGGTATCGGGTTCGAGGATATTGTTACGGCTAACGAGAATCTTAGCCAGGTACAAGTTCAAAGTGGTGAGTCCGTACCCCAAGGTTCAAATCTATTCTGGGGTATACGTTCGTTCTTCTTGCTTCTCGCACTTCGACGTCCTCACAACAAGAGACCAAACCAAAAAGTGTCTGACCCTGCAGTTCCTCTCGCACCGCGCAGGATTATTCTCGCAACGACTTTCGTTTTCGCGGTTAGGGGTCTTTTGCCTTAGGGGCATTTAGTCATAATCCCACGAACAATCGCTTTGCGCCACTGGCCACTCGACCAATCACATGTATGGTACAAAGTGTCTGTTACAGTACTTCCCCCCTTTAGGACGAGACGTCTCAGCTCGTAACAATTCTGCTAAAGTTATGGTAGTTACGATTTACGAGGACGAAGATAGTATTTTTTCTTAGTTTCTGGGAGATCGTCAGTGATGTAATCTGCATCTCGCAGGTCATCGGGTTCTGGTTCTTCGTCGGAATCACTGCTCTCTTTTGCGTCAACTATGATTCCTTTTCCTCTCTTTGATCTAGGGACTTCATGATGAACTTCGGTGTATAGAACAGTTTCAAGCGCTTTACATGGACCACATCAAGCCAATGGTTACTATGAGGTTTACAATCAATAGCCTCTATTTCATAGTTGTTATCATTTAGCTTGCTTATTATTCTAAAGGGGCCTTTATATTTTATGGGTTAGCCCTTCTGTAATTGTTTGGGAATAGCAATACTAGTTGTCCTTTAAAGTATTCACAAAATTGTCGGCATTCATTGTATTTGCTCATACAAAGGTCCTTTGCGTTAGCAATATAACCTAGCGCAATTTCACGTGCGGCTTTCGCGCGCCTAACCCAGACAGGAATATTTGTATCAGCCAATTCGTCCTTATCTACAAAATTGATTCTATTTAAATGTAGATCAGTGGGTAATAGAGGGTCTCTACCATACACAAAATAGAACGGAGTGAAGCCTCTAGGCTAACCATATGTGGTATTATATGCGAAGGCTGAAAACAATTCTGACCAATTTTTACGGTTTGCTTTGTAAAAATGATTTAAAATATTCTTAATTGTTCTTATTGTTCTTTCTGCAAGATCGTTTCCTTCAGGATGATAAGCAGAAATATGCTTCGAGCCTATGCACCTAATTTTCAAAAAAGTTTGTGTTGCTTTGGAGATAAATTGCAAGCCTCGGTCAGTCCTTACTTCTCGAGAACAACCGTGCCTTCAAACAATGAAATTTTCTATAAAATCAATTACATCCTCAGAGCATTCGTTCCAGAACGCACCTACTTCCACATTACCTGTGAAATCACACACTGCAACTATTGCGTGAGTATGTCCTAGCTTATTTTTAGGCCATGGGCCAGCTAGATCAAGGGAAACTCTTTCGAAGGGTGCGTGGACTGGTACTGGCATCAGCATACCTGCTTTAGGACCATTAGGACCTAGTCTTAATTGACAGGATGGACATGCTCTTACGTAATCACAAATCATACGAAACATTTTTGGCCAAAAGTATCTTGAATGTACCTTTTCATACGTTTTCTTAACTGCAAAGTGTCCACCAAATTTGCTAGAGTGAGCAGCTTTAAGAACCTCCAACTGCAGGCTTTTAGGTAAAACCAGCACTTGTTTTATACCAGTTGGAAGATAAAGATGTTTATAAAGAATACCTTCATGAAGGAAGTAACGCTTAGTAGTGTGAACTCGTTTCGAATTGTTAGCGTTATTACTGCTCCCTGTAATAATACTTTTTATTTCCTGGCAAAATGCATCTTCTGTTTGTGCTTTTAACACGTCAACATTCTCCACAGTAGTAGTGAATAAGGAGAAGTCATCCTCTTTGCATTCCAGGTCTATGTTATCTTCATTTGGAATTCGGCTGAGACAATCAGGACATTTATGAGATGCACCTTGTTTGTATATTACATCAAAGTCGTAACACTGAAGGCTTAACGACCATCTACATAGACGACTATTCGCGTCTCTTAAGCGCATTAGCCGACACAAACTGTGGTGATCAGTTAAAACTATAAACTTTTTGCCGTAGATATACGGACGTAGCTTCTCAATAGCCCATTTAATGGCTAAACATTCCTTCTGTGTCGTAAGATAATTACACTCACTTTTATTAAGCGTTCGGCTGATGTAGCATACGGGATGCTCTCTTCCATCATTATCCCTTTGAAACAGAGTAGCTCCTAATCCTACATCGCATGCATCTGTTTGTATATAACACATTCTTTCTGGGTCAAAATGACTTAAAATTGGTGAGTTACATAGACTTTCCTTTAATTGTACAAAACTTTCTTGTTCGATATCTCTCCAAATGAATTTTTGATTGGTTCTAAGTAAACGGAATAATGGTGTGGCGATAGTCGAGAAATCCTTTATGAATCGTCTAAAATATCCACACATTCCTAAGAAGGATCGAAGTTCTTTCACTGTAGTGGGCACTTTCATTTCAGTAATTGCCTTTACTTTCTCTGGGTCGGTTTTACAACCTACATCTTCAACGATGTATCCAAGAAACTTGATGTGATTAGCGGCAAATATGCATTTTTCAGGTTTAGCTTTCAATTGAGCATTTCTAAATCTTTTGAACAATTCGTTTAGTAATTTCAAATGTGATGGGAGGTCTTTGGAAAATGCTATAGTATCGTCGATATATGTAAGGGCCTCCTTCCACTTTAGATCACCTAAAACCTGATCAACTATCCTCTGACATGTTGCTGGGGCTCCTTTCATACCGAATGGCATCTTCAAAAACTCATATATGCCATCTGGGATTATAAATGCGGACTTACATATATCACTTTCAGCCATGGGTATCTGCCAAAATCCAGAGGCTAAATCGATTACCGAATAGAGTTTGTTTCCTCCCAAGATTTCTAACGCATCATCTATACGAGGTAGGGGATAAGTATCTGAGACTGTGAGACTATTTAGACGA
>NW_019384747.1:434209-440239 GCF_000671375.1 Centruroides sculpturatus | reverse complement strand
TACTTCAATTTGTTAAATAAGATTTTAAAGTTTTTATTATTTTTGTCAATAAATGAAAACATCAAATTACTGTTTCATTTTTTTAAAATAAGTAAACATGAATTACAAACTAATCGAACATCTTCATTGTCATCTGTTTATCACATTTTTGTAAGCACCTGGAGAATAAACTCAGAGGAATGAAAAGCTGTGATTTGTTAACTCTAAAAAAAATAGTAGTAGTTAGTCAATCAAAGTAAAAATAAGTAAATTACAACTTTATAAGGCATCTATAAAAATCATCTTAGAACCAATTGCTTCTAAATTATCTTCTATAAAGTAACAACAGGAAGTATTGAGTTTTGTGGGGGGTGTGGGTTTTTAGTGAGTCATGGTCAAGACAAGTTCTTTTCTAAACAATGCATAGTAAACATTATTTCTATATTATTTTGATGATGATTATTGCAGTAATCGACTATACAACGCAAATTTGCAAGCAATTGTTTACGTATTTTCTCTTATTACGTAACAGCAAAAATTTGACTTTGCCCTCACGTATACATAAACAGTTCTGAGTAAAGTCATTGTTTACAATGTAGTCTGTCTCCTTATCTGACTAACTGCGGGGAGTGGGGAGTAGCTCGGGTATTTTAGGTCATGACCTAAAAATACCCGAGCTACTTCCTCACCCCCGCGGTTAGTCAGAAAGGGAGACAGAGTACTGTACATTGTAAACAGACTTAGTACTGTTTATGCATACATAACGGGCAAGTCAAACTTTCCCCGTTACGTAATAAGATATACTTTTATAAGAGTGAATATTTGCCACTTTTTACATATTTTTTCAACGCTTTATACCCTATAATAAATGACTAGTTAATTTTTCCTGCTCTGGAAGTAATGAGTTTCACAGAAAATTTTTGAGCTAGAAGCTTTTGATAAAATATCTTCTTGTCTAAGTAGAGTCAAATAACATGAAAACTAGTAGAATTACGCTCTAAAATAATGAATATAGCTATTTTTAACGTTTGTTTACATAATGACTTCAATCACGTGGATTNGGCTGAAATCTTTAACTAAAAAAAAAATGAAATTGCACAAGACAAGAAAAGTAGTTCCTTACATCTTGTGAGATACAAAGGTCTGCGAAGTATAATAGTGCATTTACAACATACAAGATGTATATTCATATTGTGAGGGGCTAGCCGTGGGTAGAGAAGCTGGGTAAGACTCTGCTACTTATCCGGCAGCGCAATCAGTTGGACTGCCCCGCAGAGTCGAAGGATGGCTTCCTAAGACTTAAAATGAAGAACAGAAGTTCGTGAGAAACCCCTATAAGTTTGTTTTTCCTGACACCAGCCTAGATATAGCGTTAGACACGCTTGTACTCTTTTGAGAGTAATTTCGAGTAGGAGGGTTGCGAGTAAGTAAATGCAGGCTCGGATTCGAGACAAAGATAAGGCCATTTTAAAATAATAATAAAAATATTTAATAAAATAAATCAAAACCAATATACAAGATAATCGATTTGAACCTAACTCGCAAGAGAGAGAGAGTTTACATAAATTCTATATTTTGTATACTCCCTTGTACGGGATTGGAGAAATAATTCTTTGGAGTTTCTTGTCCAAACTATTGAAGGTGCACGATGGATCCAAAGGTGAAAGATCTTGGTTTCATCTTTACTTAAATTCACCAACCTTTCGGGAAGAAGGTTCTGGGCGGAAGCTGGTTCTCGGGCTTTTGTAGTAGAACTTTTCTCTCTGAAGATCGATGTACTGTACTCCTCGATCAGAGGAAATGATCCGTCATATTGTAACGCCTTCATTCAACTAGAATGAAGGATTTACCACACATCAACAGGATATGTGGGCATGTTCTGAGGGGCAAACATCCAGTGTTTTCCCTAAAATTTTGAGATAAGGGGTATGGGAAAGAAAATTCAACTTTCCTTGTGTCGGAAATGTGACACAACGTTTTCATTTTTCAGTGGTAAGTTTCGTTTATTATTTTAATTATTTCTCTAAAATATTGCATTAAACAAAAAAATAAAATAAACGGGACAGTAGAATTCTCACAATATTATAAAGTTGAAACTATTATGATCCGCTATGGTAAAATGTTATGAAATAGGAAGGAGGCGGTTACTCGAGTTGGAGTGCATATACTGTACAATATATATGCTAAGTCTTGTTTGACATAAAATAAATTAAGAAGACGTAAATGATTCGAGTAGTTTCATATTTTGGAATTGCTAAAGTCTAAGAGATGCATGACAAATTCAGGATTGATTGTAAAATTTCCCATCATTTAGAAACAGCATGATTTATATTAGACGAGAATCTGTTGGATCTGGCCATAAATCATTAGTTCTGCCTTGAGATAAAGTATAATAAATATCTAACGGCAGGCCTTACCTACAGATAGAAAAAGCACATTACCTTTATGTAGTGAAAAAATTGTAAATGTAACTGCTTTGATATACTGTATTTACTATAGTGCTATCGACTAAATTCTAGAAAATAGTTCGTCTTGAATATTATCAATCGTTATTTAGTTTTTAATAAATCTTCAATGTGCAATTGATAGTGTTTTGTTTTTCAGACCAGTCAGTCACATGCGCCTGCCCAATACCTGTGTAACTAGGTAGGAAATTATTTGCAGAATTCACAAGTAAATTTTTTTAATCAAGGTTTGTATAAGAAAGAGATGGTTTCCGGAACAAGTTTTACACCTAAAAATTGTACTGTACAATGTTACACTAAGGTTTGAAAACAGCAGCGATACACTTCTGATTGTTCATGATTTTTGTGAGTTACTGGTTAATCTAATAAAGAATTATAACTTTGTACTGCATGTGATGTATAACAAAAGGCAACTGGACTGTCTAAACTTTTTAAATATGATTTTTCGATATGACTGAATCTATCAATCAGGACTTTAACTCCTGGGGCGAATCAAACATTTTCCAAGCTTAAAGGAAACTTATAACTGTTTTGTTTAGTTCTTTTCTGTTAATCGTCTGCCACACATGGATTATTAGCCGTAAACATAATGGATTTATTATGAATGTATGAATCATTCTTTTTTACAGTTTAGAAATGATCTTCCCTAGGCTGTGATACGTGTATACAAAAATATAATCATTTGTTTCGTTTGCTCAAAAAAATTATTAATCTTTTAATTGTAAGAAAAGGACAGTTCTGTCTTTTTATCAAGGAATTAGATTGAAAAGGGGATAATGTTTTTTCTAGATGGTAAACATAAATTATGAAAGAATTTATATAAGCCTAGTTTTATTATTCACTGCGTTTTCAGTGAACGTTTTAAATATATAAAGTGGGAATTTTAACCAAGAGTTAATTGTTTTTATTTCTCTGCAAAGTAGAAAATTTCTACACGGTTCTGCTGAAAAAGAAAATATATTTTTGTCACAAATAAATATTTTATATGTATCACAAGCTTGAAATATATGTAATGGCATAATGTAAATATATTTCAAATGGCTTAATGTAGAATTTTTGGTCTAAATGTTTTACTTATACTTGGAACATATAATATTAAATAATTTATTTAAAAGATATTTACTTACCCATGTCTCCCCATCCTACTATAATTGCATCTTTCATAGTATTTTCCTTGTGTGACAATGGTAAAGCGACAGGTACAGGCTTTGGATTGATTAGGAACAAATTAGAAATATCTTTTAATATTAACAACACAATATCATATTTTAATTTTTTTATTATATTTTGGATGTTTAATTTTTTTTCGAAAAAAAATTAATTTTCCCATAAATTTATTACTGTTTCCAATTTTTCCAAATAAATTTTCGGCTGTGGCACTATAAAATATGAAAATTCAAGTAAGAAGATATGGAAAAACATTTTAAAATGATAATTTATGTTATAAGCAGTTATTATTATTTATTATAGAAATTAAATATAGAGGAAGGTGGTATTAGGGAACCCCATTTTCATTACAGTGAATTGTAAACATGGTATCATAACTACGCCCAGATTTTTGTGCGAAAAAGTACTGGTAACAATTAAACTAACTGTTCCTAATTGGATTTTTCGCTAGCATAACTATAAGTATGGTTTTTGAAGGCTTCCGTAAAAAAGTCAGAAAGTAGTTTTTGGGAAGCCGGGTGGTAATATGGAACCCCCATTCTATGTTTTCAACAAAATGCTTTAATGCAGGGGTGTCCAAACTTTTTGTCGCAAGGGCCAGATTGGGATTTAAATACATTTGCGATGGGCCACGTAAATCTGTGAATTAAAAAATCTCATTATGACTAAAGCAGCATTGAATTTTATTTTTTACAGTTAATTACAGATACACCAATACTAAACAAACATGGCTAAATTATACATAATCAGAGAATTATTTCTTGCAACTTTTAATGGGAATGATGGAAGGTGTTTTTTGCTGAAGAATTTCTTTATCTTTAAAGTTGGGATTAAAATCTGAAACACCAATTATAAGCAATGATTGCAAATGATCATCCAATAAATTTGCCCTGTACTTTGATTTCAGATACTTTATCCTGGATAAAGTTTGATCGCACATATAGGTAGTCTCAGACATAGAAATAAATTTACAAGCAAATTGTTTTCAATTTAGAACTCTTTTGCATTCAAAAATTTGTAAAAATAGACCAAGTTTCCTCCTTGATTTGATCGTAGCTTGAAGATCAATAATTTCCATTTGAAACTGATTTGAAACATACCAACCTTGCAGTTAAATGGATTTTCAAACAGCCGAATTTCTTTTCAATTCATGTCAATATCGAAAATCATTTTTGAAATTCTTGTTTTAAACCTTAAAAAATATTATTAAACTTCAAAATAATTATTTTGTAATAAATTAAATATGAATTTACACATACGAGTTTACAAATAAGTCATGCACAACAGAACAGAAGACAACAGAAGGTAATCCCGAGGTCAACTACAGAGATGCCACATACAATGCTCTCGATTCCCCCACTACTCACTAATACAAAAACAGCTCACAGAATCTATTTATTCGTGTACAGTACCTTCGCTAGCGCGGCCGGATGGCCGAGCGGTCAAGGTGGCAACCTACCGCTCTGGGGGACCCGAGTTCGAATCCGAACACGTCGAAAAATCCCCAGGAATTTTTCGGGGGGTGGTCCGTTCGGATATGTCGGGCCCCGCCTCTCACCACCCGACAGCCCCACTGTGGGCTTGGCCGAACCCATAACCGGCTTGCAAAAAGAGGCCCTCTTAGTGCCCACAGGGCGGAAAGAGTTTTAAAGCAGGCGAAAAGCGTCCCTATTATTCTGCTTTCGTACCAATTCGGTAATTACCCTCTCTATTCGCCTGCTTTCGTACCAATTCGGTAATTACGGAATAATAGCCCAAAACAATATTTTTACGACTGTAAATTTAAGTAAAATTTTATGTATATATTTTTCAATTTTATTATTCTTAAAAATTAAAAAAAATTTTTTAACAAATTGATTTTTGCATTTTTTCAATTTTCAATATACAATTTTGAAAATCAAACGGGTTTGCGCGAAAAAATCAGTATTTTTCAAAAATCTTTGTGGGCCGGATAAAATCTCCTGCTGGGCCGTAGTTTGGATACCTCTGCTTTAATGTATTCAAAAACAAATAGAAAAGTACAAAAACGTTAATTAATTACAGAATAATTTACTCCAATGTATTTTATCGAAAAAATGCTTTAATGAAAAAATATGACCTCCATCAACAATATACAGTATAACCCCTATAACGCGGCAAAAAAATTGCGACAATTTTCGTATAAAGACGCTAAAAGGGACGCGTAAAACGCGGTAAAACGTCATCGCCAACTCGTCATCGCGGACGAGCAGCCGAACTACTTTCCGTCCGCACGCTATGAAGAGTTTAGGCGGGTAAATTGAGTTTACTATCGTCTGTACAGTATTATACATAAATTATATATAAGTTAGGTGCTGTATATATAATTATATATTAATTTATTTTAACTTTATTATAATTATATGTATACTTTCCGCCATCTAGCGCCATGCTACGGAGA
>NW_019384747.1:425495-434049 GCF_000671375.1 Centruroides sculpturatus | reverse complement strand
ACGTCGAACGGTGCACACTCGGTAAGTAATCCTACAATTTTTTGTTTATAGCATAGTTTATACGGATTATTCCCAAAAAATTATACGTGTTTTGGAAATGTTGAGTCGAATTAGTCTAGAATCGATTAATTTTATGGAAGAAAACCTTTCAAACAGCCATAGTCCGTAAACATCACACGTGTCGGGCTGCGATTGGCTCGTGTATTTAAGGATTCCTACAACGCGAAATTCGTATAACGAGGAACGTATCTACGCATTATAGGGGTCTACTGTATATTCCACCAGAGCTTTTTCGATATTCTCAGGAAGAATTGGCTTTCTAACTAATGTCTTTTTCACAAATTGCTCCGGAGGAATGTGTGCTTGCAAAAAGAAAGTTCGCAAAGTAGTTTTTGTCACCTCATAGAATATTTTCTTTTATTGGATACTATTGATTACTCTGCAAGTCATCTAGTAATTATATTAAAATGACATAACTAAGAAATAAATTTTCGTAGTTTACGTGTATAACAGCAAACCTCTTATAAACAGTTTACAACTTCCAGAATAGTGCCACATGTTTGTAATTATTTAAAATTAAATATATTTCTCCTTTTTTGTTAGTATTTATTTCTTAATATCGTTCTTCATCTAAAATTCTATTGATGAAATCGTATTATCCTACACTATATCGTAAAATATCTTTCAATTGTTGAGAGTTGGAAGTAGTTCACGTGTTCAGGTCATTGTGAAATCAGGTTTTGTAAGTGAGAGATACTGTATAAAAATCTGTTTATACAGTATCTCTCACTTATACTCCTGTTTATAGTATGTATAAAAACATACTAACCTCAATTTTAAGAATTTTTTTGATAGGTAAGGTTTATTAAAGGTCATTTGTACTATTACTGATTATATGTTGAATAAACTAAGCATATGAAAATTTTTAAAAGATCACTTAGAAAAATTCAGTTTAAAAGAACACTTATCTATCCAGAAGTTTTTCAACCAAAATAACTTCGGAATTTAACTAGAGTTACTTATTTATAATTTTAGGTATCTATTTCTAATTTTTTCATTCATCCACAATATACTTACAAAAGTTATTCCTTGGTTTGAATTTGTGGGTAATATGGAACACTAGAGAAGTCGGGTTTCATATTAAAAGCACCAATGCGGCCTGTATTTCACGCACCGCCATCTTAGGTTAATTTAATTTTTGTCGACGCCAAACTTTCTAAACGTGAACATCAAACACATTAACATGTAGTCTACTCTTAGGCCTCTAGAACGGAACACATGCATCAGGGAATTTACAACTACATGATTTATATTTTAGAAGTAATTAAATTCACTTACCATTCAAAAGTTTGGAATTGCGAAAAACACAAACGTCCTGTTTCACTGAGCGCAACCGCATAACTGAAATGGGAGGCGTCCTCCCTTGCTATGGATGTCTGCTTAGTGCAGCTCAGCCAAAATTTGATAGAGTTCTCGTCTATTATCAATCTGAAATGGAGGGGTTCTATAATACCTTTGTGTTCCATAATAACACCTTCTCTACTGAACTATATTACATTTACAATTTTTAAAATGTGCAATTATTTTTATTTAAAATTTAAAAATCATACTTATACGTTACGTGAGCAGCTACTAACACAGTTTTAGTAGTTATCAACGAAAACGAACCTTTAAAATATGGAAGGGTTACTCTGGGTATTTTTATATAGAAAATAGCAACCTGAAAAATCAAAGTTTGGTTATTTTTTTTCTGTCTGAAAATGTCACAGGATTGACAGCATCAAGTGCATTCGTCATTGAGTGAACAATAATATTAATATATAAAGAAATGCGGAATTTCAGCAATTTGTTTTGTACAAAATAATCTTGAAAACTTTCACGAAATGTCCATATCATTCTAAACTTATTATATGTTATTAAATCACTCTAAAAGTAAAAAAAAAATACTAAAAATTTTCTACACTTATTATTTTCATTATGTTTAATGCCGACCATTGGCGGTTCCTTCTATTTAATATGTGAGAGCTGTCGCTGGAGGAAGTGCAATTTCCAACCCTGAAAAAATTGTTTTGATTTTGTGTAATGTTCTCATGGGCTCTAATTTTGATAACATCATTAATTTTAACTTAAAACTAATTAAAACAGGCGCCGATCAAAATATAACGAATTCCGAACGACTTTTTACAGTTATGTGCCTAGTATCTCTTTGAGTTGTAAGTAGTGGCGATTACAACGTCATAATAGCGAACATATTACGAACTGAACGAAATATTTATTAACATTATTTTAGTACTTGGATGCTTGCTGTTCTTCCAATCGGTTGTATGTTCCTTAGAACCATCCATAAAATTGCTATTGAAAATTTATTATACAGGAACACTCCTCTTGATAGAAAAAGTGGATCTGTATTTTCTATTTTTTGCATATTAGTACAGTATTACTATTATAAGTAATAAGGACTGAAGAGGGGCATTGGGCCCGAAATGCACGTCTTTTTTAAAAAATAATGATCTACTTTTTCTGTCAATAAGAGTGTTCTTATATAAGTTCTTAATAGCAATTTTATGCAAGGTTCCAAGGAACATACATTATTTTATTTTAAACATTAATTGGTGTAAGAACTGAAATCGTGCAATTTAAATATCGTGCAAATTGAAAGTTATGTATAAAAACATTGTAGTTTCTCCGAAAAAAAAGGGAAAAATAGTTTACATAAAGGCAATTTAAATAACGTTGAATAACTAACAGAAAAAGCGATAGATCTGTACGATTGTTGACTGAAGTCACTACGCATCAACCTTTCGCTTTGGGGAATCTGGGATTGAATCTGTTAGAAATAAAACACCAGAAGTTATTAAACTATTCCTTTCAATTTTTAGATAAATGCTTATTACACAAATTAGAGAGAAAACGAAACCGAAATATCACATGACTGACTCTAGAGCGCCACTTGAGTCTTAAGACATGTATACATAAAAATACAACCGAATAATTTTGGCAGATAACTTAACACAATCCCTACTAGAAACTTCAGGAATTTACTCTTTAAGTCGCTTGGATATATTTGATTCCATTTATTACCTTCCAGCCTGTCCAATTTTGTAACTAGAGAAACTACTATTAGGTATGAAAGAAAGTTTTCTGGATGCCTACAGAACAGAAAAAATCAATATATGTAAAAATACCTAATTACGACATAGCATAATATATAAACACAGATAAACACTGTTAAGAAGTTGTGTGCTAACAAACCCTTGATACTGAGTTGTAATGTTATCAGTCAGAATTACACTTATATTAAAAAGTAGCAGTATTTATTTATTAACCAACATTACGCTATTCGATTTATAAACGCTGCATATAAAATAAATTTATGTAAATTTTTTATAGTATTTAACTTGCACTCGAAAAATTTTTAAATGGCCCTGAAATATTCGAACATGTCATAAGAGAAAGAAAGTATTTCTCACAAAAACATCTTTATAGGAGTATAGATATAAATTAGAAACCTTGAACATAAAAATTTACGTACATTTTTACATAATTACATAACATAGCCTATATACACTATATATATAAAATTTTACCAACGTTCTTTGACAACTATTCTTACAGATTTTTTTTGACTTCTATTCAACTTTACTTCTCTTATGGTGAATTTTATACACAAAAGTTTTATTGTTAATTTCTATTTTTATTTTTGACCTTCTCGTTGCGACAGACATTATAGTATCGTTTTCTAATAGTAAGACAGAGTAGTAAATAATTGTTTATCTGTAAATAAACAGTTAAGATATAACATTGACAAATGAAACATAATTAAACTTTAAATTAAACTCTATCCTCTTCATTTTTGTAATGTCCTGTGCTGTATGTCCGTAACTTGTCCATACTCTAATTCCGTACTCTTAACGCATTGTAAATACCATTGTCTTTTTAATTTCATGATTAATTTTATAGTCTGTGTTGTAGAATTAATTGTAAATTGTATGTGCATAAAATTATAAAAACCTCTTGTATGGCCCTGCTTCACCGGCCTTTCTGGAGGGTAAAAAAAAAATTAATATTCTTAAGTTTATGTATGTCCTGCAAATAATTGTAAATAGCTTCTTCTTCATCTTACCATTCTCCCTTCTTCATACTAATTAAGTCATTCTAGCCACTCTTTCTCCCCTGCCCACCTTAAACACTAAAACAAATGCCTCTTATCCAATTAATTAACCTTTTGCTGCCCCTTTCTTATAAACATTTCCAGTACTATATTTCTTCCCCGCTGCACTGCCTGCTTCGATCCTCGCATAGTATCAACCATCAACAAACAGCAATAGCAAATCATAGAAATCAACCAACATCAAACTGCAATAGCAAATCATAGAAATCAACCAACATCAAACTGCAAAACCAAGAAATTCATCAACTCCAAGTCTGCAATAGCATGGAAAAGAAATTAAACAACCTCTGCCTCTTCAACGTCTCCCTTCACCACACAAAACTACACGCCTGATTGTGTGGTGAATCTTTACTTCACTTCTTACTATGCTATTACAAATTCTCGCGGTAAGGTTTTCCAGCATCCCCCTCTTTGTTTTGCTCCCTGTTGCACTGATTAAATATCTTTTTGGCTTTTCCCTCAGCTGGGTCGGTAGAGTTTTTCCGGGTTTCCTCCAACTCTTTTCTCCCCTAACGGGGACCAGCTGCCCCNTAGGTTAGTAGTATCATTATAAGTAATAAGGACTGAAGAGGGGCATTGGGCCCGAAATGCACGTCTTTTTTAAAAAATAATGATCTACTTTTTCTGTCAATAAGAGTGTTCTTATATAAGTTCTTAATAGCAATTTTATGCAAGGTTCCAAGGAACATACATTATTTTATTTTAAACATTAATTGGTGTAAGAACTGAAATCGTGCAATTTAAATATCGTGCAAATTGAAAGTTATGTATAAAAACATTGTAGTTTCTCCGAAAAAAAAGGGAAAAATAGTTTACATAAAGGCAATTTAAATAACGTTGAATAACTAACAGAAAAAGCGATAGATCTGTACGATTGTTGACTGAAGTCACTACGCATCAACCTTTCGCTTTGGGGAATCTGGGATTGAATCTGTTAGAAATAAAACACCAGAAGTTATTAAACTATTCCTTTCAATTTTTAGATAAATGCTTATTACACAAATTAGAGAGAAAACGAAACCGAAATATCACATGACTGACTCTAGAGCGCCACTTGAGTCTTAAGACATGTATACATAAAAATACAACCGAATAATTTTGGCAGATAACTTAACACAATCCCTACTAGAAACTTCAGGAATTTACTCTTTAAGTCGCTTGGATATATTTGATTCCATTTATTACCTTCCAGCCTGTCCAATTTTGTAACTAGAGAAACTACTATTAGGTATGAAAGAAAGTTTTCTGGATGCCTACAGAACAGAAAAAATCAATATATGTAAAAATACCTAATTACGACATAGCATAATATATAAACACAGATAAACACTGTTAAGAAGTTGTGTGCTAACAAACCCTTGATACTGAGTTGTAATGTTATCAGTCAGAATTACACTTATATTAAAAAGTAGCAGTATTTATTTATTAACCAACATTACGCTATTCGATTTATAAACGCTGCATATAAAATAAATTTATGTAAATTTTTTATAGTATTTAACTTGCACTCGAAAAATTTTTAAATGGCCCTGAAATATTCGAACATGTCATAAGAGAAAGAAAGTATTTCTCACAAAAACATCTTTATAGGAGTATAGATATAAATTAGAAACCTTGAACATAAAAATTTACGTACATTTTTACATAATTACATAACATAGCCTATATACACTATATATATAAAATTTTACCAACGTTCTTTGACAACTATTCTTACAGATTTTTTTTGACTTCTATTCAACTTTACTTCTCTTATGGTGAATTTTATACACAAAAGTTTTATTGTTAATTTCTATTTTTATTTTTGACCTTCTCGTTGCGACAGACATTATAGTATCGTTTTCTAATAGTAAGACAGAGTAGTAAATAATTGTTTATCTGTAAATAAACAGTTAAGATATAACATTGACAAATGAAACATAATTAAACTTTAAATTAAACTCTATCCTCTTCATTTTTGTAATGTCCTGTGCTGTATGTCCGTAACTTGTCCATACTCTAATTCCGTACTCTTAACGCATTGTAAATACCATTGTCTTTTTAATTTCATGATTAATTTTATAGTCTGTGTTGTAGAATTAATTGTAAATTGTATGTGCATAAAATTATAAAAACCTCTTGTATGGCCCTGCTTCACCGGCCTTTCTGGAGGGTAAAAAAAAAATTAATATTCTTAAGTTTATGTATGTCCTGCAAATAATTGTAAATAGCTTCTTCTTCATCTTACCATTCTCCCTTCTTCATACTAATTAAGTCATTCTAGCCACTCTTTCTCCCCTGCCCACCTTAAACACTAAAACAAATGCCTCTTATCCAATTAATTAACCTTTTGCTGCCCCTTTCTTATAAACATTTCCAGTACTATATTTCTTCCCCGCTGCACTGCCTGCTTCGATCCTCGCATAGTATCAACCATCAACAAACAGCAATAGCAAATCATAGAAATCAACCAACATCAAACTGCAATAGCAAATCATAGAAATCAACCAACATCAAACTGCAAAACCAAGAAATTCATCAACTCCAAGTCTGCAATAGCATGGAAAAGAAATTAAACAACCTCTGCCTCTTCAACGTCTCCCTTCACCACACAAAACTACACGCCTGATTGTGTGGTGAATCTTTACTTCACTTCTTACTATGCTATTACAAATTCTCGCGGTAAGGTTTTCCAGCATCCCCCTCTTTGTTTTGCTCCCTGTTGCACTGATTAAATATCTTTTTGGCTTTTCCCTCAGCTGGGTCGGTAGAGTTTTTCCGGGTTTCCTCCAACTCTTTTCTCCCCTAACGGGGACCAGCTGCCCCTTTTAGTTTACAGTCCTCCCGGAAGGCTTTAGCTAATACCAACAGTGGTATTACGTCCTTCAAAATTGTTTATTCCAAATTTTGCTGGAAATCTTTATCGCTGGATACTTCACTATGGACTCCCTATTTCAACCACTTTGAATCATCCAAAAGACATTAGGTTAGGTGGGGCTGGGTTTCATACTGCAACTTTTCTATCAATCTTTCCATTCTTCTTGGTCATCAAAAAACTAGGTAAGTTAATAAAGCACAACACAAAACATAACAAACAGAATAAAATTTAAACATAACAAATAACACGTAACTTTGAGCCCTCACAATGGACTAGATCTTATGAGCCCTACTTGGGACTTCTATGAGCCCATTTAGGGACACTAACCCCAGACCACCTTTCTTAACATAACATTCTTGGCCTCTATCCTTTAATTTAGGTACTAGTAGTTGTGTGACCACAAAAAGCACAATGGTAAATAGTAAAATTTTGATCAGAATTATGTTGACAAAATTATTTTGAACCAGTGTCCATCTCACATGGATAAATCATCTCTATGAAGAGAGTAGAAGCTATATCATTAATAATTAATCATACAAGATTAAGATATTTTATGTATAACATATATACAGCTGGTATAGAAATGATGTCTGTCTATTATTGATTTGTCAACTCTTATATAACTACAGGTAAACAGTTCGTTATAACTCTGTCATAGTATTATAAAACGACACTAAATAATGTTAATTTTCTTTTCTAGTATTATAGTTGCGACGAGTAGATGAGAAATCAAATAGAATTCTACAGTATTTTTAAAGTTAAAATAAGATTAAACTAACGAAAACCAAAAGCAAAGTGATGGAGAGATAGGACGCACTTGTATATTAATGACGTAATACACGTAACTGAGGAACGAACGAAAAGAACCGAGTCGAATTAATTAAGTCGGAAAAAAGAAAGTATGCATTATAATCGAGAAAATGCGACTATTGTATTAATCTTTAAAATATTGCTGTTAAATCTGTCTTATAATATCATGACGACTCCTGTAAATCGGGTTATCCGATAAGAATAAAATACAATATCAATATAACCCTATCGTTGAAAANTGGCCTAATGTAAATATATTTCAAATGACTTAATGTAGAATTTTTGGTCTAAATGTTTTACTTATACTTGGAACATATAATATTAAATAATTTATTTAAAAGATATTTACTTACCCATGTCTCCCCATCCTACTATAATTGCATCTTTCATAGTATTTTCATTGTGTGACAATGGTAAAGCGACAGGTACAGGCTGTGGATTGATTAGAAACAAATTAGAAACATCTTTTAATATTAACCGACCGTCCTAGTCAGCAAATTTCAAATGTCCGCTAGTGATGTGGCGCTACAGTATTTGGCTATGTCTTTGCTACTTTAATATTATTTTTATGTGTTTTAGCTGGCAACACTCATTCGACCATGAAAGGGAGCCAGTATTTAAACGAGGCTTAATTTTCTAATTTTTAACGATACAATAGCGACGATTATTATTTTAAAAAATTTTTGTTAGGCTTAACATCGATGAAAATTCAACGC